>NC_064809.1:100943908-101152747 GCF_023721935.1 Panthera uncia | reverse complement strand
TCTCATCTCATCTCATCTCATCTCATCTCATCTCATCTCATCTCATCAGAATGTCAGTTCTGTGAGGGCAGGACTCTGTCACACTCATTGCTATATTCCCATTGTCTGTAATTGTGCCTGGCATGTAGCAGTTACGTAACAAATGTTTGTTGACTTAGTACCATTTAATTCTCATTCCTAGCCAACCTTTACTATTCAAGGAACAATTTCATGTGGACAACGTTCAGAAGTCATTAGGGATTAGGTTTTATAAGTGAGTGCACGATCAAGTTGCATAATTCAGTTTTGGTAAGAAATAAAGTGTTGTTAGAAAGTAATAAAAATTCTGTTGAAATTACTAGTAAATTACTTCTCAAGGTAATTCTAAAAAAGTGTTTTCAAATATACATCCCACGATGAATAACATTATTGGCAGAAATATACGGACACAATATAGCTTCTCCAAAAATTACAATCTTGGAATTTATGAGTTTTGGTATTTTTTATAAAATCTCATTTGAATTTGAAGTCACATTTGATATGTGAAGCTTCTGACTGTCCCGATCTCATTTTCTCCACTGGAAAGAATGATGTGTGTAAATTCTGCCAGCAGGGAAGGCTGAGCTCCACGGCCAGTACTATATTTTCCAAGATCCCTCTGTCATGGTGTGTTATTGCCAAAGAGGCAGTGATGAGTTCAATTCCAGCTTCTACCTTAGATAATCATGGTATCTTAAGAATTAAACTTTTCTGATGTTTGGCTTCCTCATGTGGAAGATCATAACACCTATGTTGTGATATTTAAAGGATTTAATATATATAAAGTGCCTGGCAAAAAACTACATACAACAAATATATGAGTTTTTTTTTTCTTTTACCCTAAGGCTTCACATCTGTTAATTTCCAGGAAAACCACAGCAGGGAAGGGACTCATCCAGATTAACCCTTATTGGAAGTACCGAAAGCATCTCAGCATGTTATCTTATTGCATACTATTCTCTCAGAAAGTTCTTGGGGCTGCTATGAACTATTTTTTGGTAGACAATGAAAGAACTCATAGCTCTCTCCTGGGTCTGGGCCATGCCCCTCTGGGGCCTTTTAGTGGCAAAATATTGCTGAGGTTCCCACCTCCTCACCCCTGCCCATGGCTACTGTAGCATGTGCCAAGACAGCATTCTTTATAGAAATTGGAACCACTCCCGAGTGCAACAGAAGAAAGTAAGAAACCACTCTTGGGCAAGGCAATAGTGGTTTGTAAGGACTGGAGTCAAGAACTGTGGTCATTTTCCTTTTTTATCACCACAGAAAAAAGACAGCAAAGAGCATAACTTTGGGAATGAAGTGAGGTGAAAGAGAGCTTTTGAGAACCAGCTTTTCAGCAAGTAGGGAATCCAGAAGAATTCTGTCAGATATTTACCGCATGCTGGGCATTTACTGCATGTTGGTGCTTTAGATACTTTCTCTTATTTGATACTGACAATAAACTTGTGAAAAGTAAAACATGACTATTTTACAAAAGAGAAATAACTAAAAGAGTTTAATTAAACAAAGTCACAGACCAGCAATTAATTAGCTGAACTGGAATCTTAACTCAATTTTCTGACCTCAAAACTCATGCTCTTTCTATTCCCTTGCCTACCCTGCAACATAGTACTCGGGCTGGTTAAACAAGCATAACATATGAAGCTTATAGCATATACTGGGCACTAAATTGTGTGAAATTATTAACTGGCATTCTTGAACATACACTTTACAAAGTCTGGTGCCACAAAACTTAGAGCAAGTCAAAATGTTTCCAATTTTTATTATCTGAGGATTGACTCTAGATTCTAAAAGGAAACAATATCCCAATCAGCCCCACCCTCTATAATATCCAAAAGAGTCAACCAATCTTTATCATTGCCAAGAACACTGAGTGCTTGTGCACATGTGTACATCCAGGAACATGGGAGGAAAATGTTAGCTTTCTATTTATTCTTATTGTTAACAAAAATAAGAAAGAATTTGGGTTTAAATAATGGTTAATAGTTGGATTTATATTGGAACCCTTATAATTGAGGACACCTAATTTGTGGGCTCACTGCAAAATGAAAATATGAGTTTCCTCCCTCAAAAAATATTAATGATTTTCAAGACAGTGACAGCAAACGCTGCATCAAGTGCCCTTTTGAGCATGAGCCCTGTGAGATTGTGCCTGTCACACCCAGGAAGTCAACCCTGGTCACAAGTTATATTCCGTTTCTGAAGTATCCTAAAGGAAGAGTGATACTTCACTCATTTGTTCCCTTTCAGCATAGAAGAGAATGTACATGGATTACATTACCTAATTTTACCTAACCATCACAAAACTGAAGTGGCTTAGAAAGATTCCTACAAAGAGACTGTGGATTGAAGGCAGTATTTATCATATAAGCCCAAATGAATGACAAGGAAACAGCAAGGCTGAAATTCTTTGTACCTCTAGAATAATCTTATGGTCATTCTAGTCAGTAAAAACAACAGTGTAATGAAATCTGATAAAAAGCTAGATCACTTGTTTAAAAATTATAAATAATTTAGAATATGTATCTAAAATCACGATTGAAATAGAATTACCTTGTGCTAAGTGTATATTTTATCTTTTGAAAATACTTAATGATAATATGAGAGCATCATAATTAGCAAGATTTCAAAATATTGGTTATTTGATCTTTATTACATGTTTTTTATTTCTCATTTTGTATGCTTTATAATTTACATAATTTTTCAATCTACATTTAAAAAATAAATATAGAATTATTGGAGTTGAATGTGCAAATATTTTTCCTGAAAGGGATGTGCAGTCCACAAAGTTTAGATGTCTCTGGTGCAGCCAGCATCTTCCTAAGAACATTAACGTTCCCCTACATGGTATTGTAAGTTCTGGAGTCAAAAAAGGTTCAAGGATTTCATAATCATGTAAGTTTGGAAAAAGATGCCCACAGGGGCTCTACATTTGTAATTGTAATGCAAAGTAGCATAGAGCCTTTAAGAAATTTTAAGATCAGTTTAACTTCTTTTCAAACTTATTAAAGCCAAGAACCTGTTTTCTCACACCTTTAACAACTAGGATGCTATTTGTGTTTTCTAGTAGGTATTGTGGAAAATATGGTTAAGGCAGGCCTGTATATTTACTGTGAAAAAATTTCTATTTGAAGAACATAAAAATACCAATTCATATATACAGACAGAAACATCTTACATGTTACCGATAGACAGACTTGGGCTTGAATTGTGGTTCTGAAACTAATTAATAGTATAACCTTATTATATCATTTAAATTCTTCAAAGGGAACATCTGCTTCCCTACTTATAAAGCAGAGCCAATAACTGCTAGTCTGTTGATTAGTTTTATTGGCACTTCTTTACAAATAAAGGATTAAATGAGATAATACACGTTAAGGATTTAGTATTATACTGTGTGACTTTTTTAATGAAGAAAAAAATATATTTTGTAAACATTTTTGCCTACAAACCAAAACAACAGAACAAAATACTCCAAAATAGTTAGTTGATAGTATGCTATGATGATCATTAGTACTATTATACAATAGGGGTAAATATGGACAAATGAAATACATAAAACCCCATAACAGTATTTTAAACTTTTCCCAAATATAATTTTTAGCATGTTTACAAAAGAAATTGATTTGATTCATTTCCTGAGCTTCTCAAATTTGCCAAATGCTAAAGACAGATCAATTTTATTTTCTATATACTTATCAGTATAAACTGATTATTTTCATATCAGTATATATGATATGAATCAGTATATATATATATATATGTGTATATATATATATATATACACACATATATATATATATGTATGTATATATATATATATATATCAGTCTAAACAAAATTATTTTCTATATACTTATCTACTTATCAGTATAAACAAGGTAGGAAGGATGACCAGTGAGTAACAGTGCACAGGGGTGACTATGCTGCATGAGCTGCCCTTCCCCAATCCCCTCCCCCCTAGGAGGTTTATAATACAGCAAAAGAGAGCAGAGCGGCTGCTATGCAAATAAGGTTTCAAGTCCATGCCCAACCAGACTGCTGCCACTAATATCCTCCCTGTAGAAATTATAGAGCACTGCACACGGTTTTAGACATCTTACCAGGTTCTGCACCATGCACATTCTTTCACTTCTCAGTTCAGCTACTAATCCATATATATCCACAAAATCATGATCATTTATATGTTGTGTTAAGTGGTCCAGAGCAATAAAAACTCCAGTTCTTCCAACTCCAGCACTGCAGGAAGAGTGAATATTGTTCAGCAAAAGATTGTTCATGTTGATAGTAAAGAAGAAAATGAACTATGATAATAATAAATCCTAAACAGTTCTTTTTCTTATTTGGAAGTAGATTTTCTTTGGAGTGTGTATGGATTTGTATTGTTACCAAGACTAGATAGACCAAGATGATTATCATTAGCACTCTCATCAAATGTTTGAGTTTTTTTTAACTATGAAATTTATTGTCAAATTGGTTTCCATACAACAGCCAGTGCTCATCCCAACAGGTGCCCTCCTCAATGCCCATCACCCACCCTCCCCTCCCTCCCACCCCCCATCAACCCTCAGTTTGTTCTCAGTTTTTAAGAGTCTCTTATGCTTTGGCTCTCTCCCACTCTAACCTCTTTTTTTTTCCTTCCCCTCCTCCATGGGTTTCTGTTACGTTTCTCAGGATCCACATAAAAGTGAAAACATATGGTATCTGTCTTTCTCTGTATGGCTTATTTCACCTAGCATAACACTCTCCAGTTCCATCCATGTTGCTACAAAGGGCCAGATTTCATTCTTTCTCATTGCCAAGTAGTATTCCATTGTATATATAAACCACAACTTCTTTATCCATTCATCAATTGATGGACATTTAGGCTCTTTCCATAATTTGGCTATTGTTGAAAGTGCTGCTATAAACATTGGGGTACAAGTACCCCTATGCATCAGCACTCCTGTATCCCTTGGGTAAATTCCTAGCAGTGCTATTGCTGGGTCATAGGGTAGATTGATTTTTAATTTTCTGAGGAACCTCCACACTGTTTTCCAGAGTGGCTGCACCAGTTTGCATTCCCACCAACAGTGCAAGAGGGTTCCCATTTTGCCACATCCTTGCCAGCATCTATAGTCTCCTGATTTGTTCATTTTAGCCACTCTGACTGGCATGAGGTGATATCTCAGTGTGGTTTTGATTTGTATTTCCCTGATGAGGAGCGATGTTGAGCATGTTTTCATGGGCCTGTTGGCCATCTGGATGTCTTCTTTAGAGAAGTGTCTATTCATGTCTTCTGCCCATTTCTTCATTGGATTATTTGTTTTTTGGGTGTGGAGTTTGGTAAGTTCTTTATAGATTTTGGATACTAGCCCTTTGTCCGATATGTCATTTGCAAATATCTTTTCCCATTCTGTTGGTTGCCTTTTAGTTTTGTTGATTGTTTCCTTTGCTGTGCAGAAGCTTTTTATCTTCATAAGGTCCCAGTAGTTTATTTTTGCTTTTAATTCCCTTGCCTTTGGGGATGTGTCAAGTAAGAAATTGCTGCAGTTGAGGTCAGAGAGGTCTTTTCCTGCTTTCTCCGCTAGGGTTTTGATGGTTTCCTGTCTCACATTCAGGTCCTTTATCCATTTTGAGTTTATTTTTATGAATAGTGTAAGAAAGTAGTCTAGTGTCATTCTTCTGCATGTTGCTGTCCAGCTCTCCCAGAACCACTTGTTAAAGAGACTTTTGTCCATTGGATATGCTTTCTTGCTTTGTCAAAGATTAGTTGGCCATACTTTTGTGGGTCCAATTCTGGAGTCTCTATTCTATTCCATTCGTCTATGTGTCTGTTTTTGTGCCAATACCATGCTGTCTTGATGATTACAGCTTTGTAGTAGAGGCTAAAGTCTGGGATTGTGATGCCTCCTGCTTTGGTTTTCTTCTTAAATATTACTTTGACTCTTTGGGGCCTTTTGTGGTTCCATACAAATTTTAGGATTGCTTGTTCTAGCTTCGAGAAGAATGCTGGTGCAATTTTGATTGGGATTGCATTGAATGTATAGATAGCTTTGGGTAGTATTGACATTTTAACAATATTTATTCTTCCAACCCATGAGCACGGAATGTTTTTCCATTTCTTTGTTACCTTCTTCAATTTCCTTCATAAGCTTTCTATAGTTTTCAGCATACAGATTTTTACATCTTTGGTTAGGTTTATTTATAGGTATTTTATGCTTCTTGGTGCAATTGTGAATGGGATCAGTTTCGTTTTTTGTCTTTTTGTCACTTCATTATTAGTGTATAAGAATGCAACTGAGTTCTGTACATTAATTTTGTATCCTGCAACTTTGCTGAATTCATGTATCAGTTCTAGCAGACTTTTGGTGAGTCTAACGGGTTTTCCATGTATAGTACCATGTAATCTGTAAGAAGTGAAAGCTTGACTTCATCTTTGTGAATTTTGATGCATTTGATTTCCTTTTGTTGTCTGATTGCTGATGCTAGAACTTCCAACACTATGTTAAACAACAGCAGTGAGAGTGGACATCCCTGTTGTGTTCCTGATCTCAGGGGGAAAGCTCTCAGTTTTTCCCCATTGAGGATGAGATTAGCTGTGGGCTTTTCATAAATGGCTTTTATGATGTTTAAGTATGTTCCTTCTATCCCAACTTTCTTGAGGGTTTTTCTTAAGAAAGGATGCTGAATTTTGTCAAATGCTTTTTCTGCATCAATTCACAGAATCATGTGGTTCTTATCTTTTCTTTTATTAATGTGATGTATCATGTTGATTGATTTGCGAATACTGAAACTAGCCCTTGCAGCTCAGGAATGAATCCCATTGATCATGGTGAATAATTCTTTTTACATGCTGTTGAATTCAGTTTGCTAGTATCTTGTTGAGAATTTTTGCATCCATATTCATCAGGGATATTGGCCTGTAGTTCTTTTTTTTTTTTTTTTTTTTTTTGCTGGGTCTCTGTCCGGTTTGGGAATCAAAGTAATGTTGGCTTCATAGAATGAGTCTGGAAGTTTTCCTTCCCTTTCTATGTTTTGGAACAGCTTGAGAAGGATAGGTATTATCTCTTCTTTAAATGTCTGGTAGAATTCCCCAGGGAAGCCATCTGGTCCTGGACTCTTATTTGTTGGGAGATTTTTGATAACTGATTCAATTTCTTCTCTGGTTATGGGTCTGTTCAAATTTTCTATTTCTTCCTGTTTGAATTTTGGAAGTGTGTGGGTGTTTAGGAATTTGTCCATTTCTTCCAGGTTGTCCAATTTGTTGGCATATAATTTTTCACAGTATTCCCTGATAATTGCATGCATTTCTGAGGGATTGGTTGTAATAATTCCATTTTAATTAATGATTTTATCTATTTGGGTCCTCTCCCTTTTCTTTTTGAGAAGGCTGGCTAGAGGTTTATCAATTTTGTTTATTTTTTAAAAAAACAAACTCTTGGTTTCATTGATCTGCTCGGCTGTTTTTTAAAAAATTCTTTATTGTTTATTTCTGCTCTGATCTTTATTATTTCTCTTCTTCTACTGGGTTGGGGTGTCTTTGCTGTTCTGCTTCTAATTCCTTTAGGTGTGCTGTTAGATTTTGTATTTGGGATTTTTCTTGTTTCTTGAGATAGGCCTGAATTGCAATGTATTTTCCTCTCAGGACTGTCTTTGCTGCATCCCAAAGTGTTTGGATTGTTGTATTTTCATTTTCATTTGTTTCCATATATTTTTAAATTTCTTCTCTAATTGCCTGGTTGACCTATTCATTCTTTAGTAGGGTGTGCTCTAACCTCCATGCTTTTGGAGGTTTTCTAGACTTATTCCTGTAGTTGATTTCAAGTTTCATAGCATTGTGGTTTGAAAGTGTGCATGGTATGATCTCAATTCTTTTATACTTATTAAGGGCTCTTTTGTGACCCAGTATATGATCTATCTTGGACAATTTTACATGTGCACTCGAGAAAAAAGTATATTCTGTTGCTCTGGGATGCAGAGTTCTAAATATGTGTGTCAAGTCCATCTGATCCAATGTATCATTCAGGGCCCTTGTTTCTTTATTGATTCTGTGTCTAGATGATCTATCCAGTGTTGTAAGTGGAGTATTAAAGTCCCCTGCAATTTCCAAATTCTTATCAATAAGGTTGCCTATGTTTGTGATTGTTTAATATATTTGGGGGCTCCTGTATTCGGTGCCTAGACATATATAATTGTTAGCTCTTCCTGATGGATAGACCCTGTAATTATTATATAATGTCCTTCTTCATCTCTTGTTACAGCCTTTAATTTAAAGTCTAGTTTGCCTGATATAAGTATCGCTACTCCAGCTTTCTTTGACTTCCAGTGGCATGATAGATAGTTCTCCATCCCCTCACTTTCAATCTGAAGGTGTCCTCAGGTCTAAAATGAGTCTCTTGTAGACAGCAAATAGATGGGTCTTGTTTTTTAATCCATGCTGATACCCTATGTCTTTTGGTTGGAGCATTTAGTCCATTTACATTCAGTGTTATTATTGAAAGATATGGGTTTAGAGTCATTGTGATATCTGTAGGTTTCATGCTTGTAGTGATGTCTCTGGTACTTTGTGGTCCTTGTAACATTTCACTCATAGAGTCCTCCTTAGGATCTCTTGTAGGGCTGGCTTAGTGATGATGAGTTCCTTCAGTTTTTGTTTGGAAAAACCTTTATCTCTCCTATTCTGAATGACACACTTGCTGGATAAAGGGTTCTTGGCTGCATAATTTTTCTGTTCATCACATTGAAGATTTCCTGCCATTCATTTCTGGCCTGCCCAGTTTCAGTAGATAGGTCTGCTACTACACTTTGTGTCTACCTTTGTATGTTAGGGCCTGTTTATCCCTAGCTGCTTTCAGAATTCTCTCTTTATCCTTGTATTTTGCCAGTTTCACTATGATATGTTGTACAGAAGATCGATTAAAGTTATATCTGAAGGGAGTTCTCTGTACCTCTTGGATTTCAATGCCTGTTTCCTTCCCCATATCAGGGAAGTTCTCAGCTATGATTTGTTCAAGTACACCTTCAGCCCCTTTCTCTCTCTCTTCCTCTTCTGGAATTCCTATAATACAGATATTGTTCCATTTGATTGCAATACTTAGTTCTCTAATTCTCCCCTCATACTCCTGGATTTTTTTCTCTCTTTTTCTCAGCTTCCTCTTTTTCCATAATTTTATCTTCTAATTCAGCTATTGTCTCCTCTGTCTCTTCAATCCATGCTATTTTTTTTTAACCAGTTGAACTTTTCCTCTTCTTTCATAATATTTTAAGGGGTATATTTGGAGAAGTATACAGATGATTTGTTTGTTTCAAGTTTTTATTTAAATTGTAGTTAGTTAACATGTAGTGTAATAATGGTTATAGGAGTAGAATTTAGTGATTTAACACTTACATACAACACCCAGTGGTCCTCACAAGTGCCCTCCTTAATCCCCATCACCCATTTAGCCCATCTTCCACTCACCTGCCTTCCATCAACTTTCAGTTTGTTCTCTATAGTTAAGAGTCTCTTATGGTTTGCCTTTTTCTTTATTTTTCCTTCCCCTGTGTTCATCTGTTTTGTTCCTTAAGTTCCACATATGAATGAAATCATATGGTATCTGTCTTTCTCTGAATGACTTATTTCACTTAGCATAATATATTCTAGCTCCATCCACATCATTGCAAATGGCAAGATTTCATTCCTTTTGATGGCTGAGTAATATTCCATTATATATACATACATATCAAGAAGTTTTTTTTTAAACTGTTGAACATTTTTAACACCAGAAACTTCGTATTGCACATATTTTTGGTTACGAATAGAAATGCTGAATATTAAAAATACCAACTCTTAGCCCTATAGCATTTACTCTGCTTCTTACTGGCAGTCTCTCATCTGTTCTTTTCACTTTCTTTTCTTAGAATTTTTTTTACTTCCTATAGATAATAAAATTGAAAAGCTGTTTCCTTTTAAGAAATTAGCTTAGGGTTGCCTGGGTGGCTCAGTCAGTTAAGCATTTGACTTCAGCTCAGGTCACGATCTTATGGTTTGTGAGTTTGAGCCCCGCATCAGGTTGTGTGCTGACAGCTCAGAGCCTGGAGCCTGCTTTGGATTCTGGGTCTCCCTCTCTCTCTATCCCTCTCCGACTAGTGTTCTGTCTCTCTCTGTCTCTCAAAAATAAATAAATGTAAAAAAAAGTTTTTTTAATTAAAAAAAAGAAATTAGTTTCATACCCACGGACAAGTATGTGCTCCATAGAAATCATGAACTGATAAACTTGACAAGATTTATGCAGAAATTCCCATTAGAAGAAAAAGACTCATAGCTATTTGAACGGTTAACACAGGAAGTAAATATAAAAAAAGAAAAAAAGACACAGGGAAGGCCACCTAGTCTTATAAATGTTACTTTGAAAAACATAAAATTGCCATTTTTGTAGGTAAGAAATAACTGAATCTTAGCAATTTCCCATGATTCAGCCATATACGAAATAATGAGCATTACAACATAAATCCAATTATGGTAACACATATATACACATGCCTGAACAGAGTAATTGGTAATTACATTATTCAATATATTTTGAATGTCAGACCCTGTCCAGGCATCTGGGGTGCAGCTATGAATAACAATCCAAAGTCCCTGCACTTGAGGAGCTTATTTTCTAGAGGACAGTGAAGGGCACTACACAAATACTGCATAGAATGTGCCTGGAGGTAATAAGCGCTATGAAGAAAGAGAAATCAGGTTAAGGAGAAGGTGTCTCTGATTATGTAATATTTGGAAAGAAACTCGCAAAAGGGAGCACACAGTGTGAGAGGAGCACTGCAGCCGGAGGGTGTGTCTGGGGAGGTGTGCGTGGAGCATGTTCTGCATGTTGGAAGAAGAGCAAGGAGCTCAGGGCCGGGGACTGCCGTGGAGAGGTGAGAGGGGAGAGGCATCAGAGTACTTGCTTCAGGGCCACAGGTGGAGAGCGAGAGCAAGGGCAGAGTCAGGGATGACCCCGGGTTCTGGCACCATGGGGAGTGGACTTGCAGTTTACCAAGAGGGGACTGAGAAGGTGGAGTGAGGTTGGAGATTGAATCAAGTGTTCTGTTTTGGACACATCAAATTTTCAGTTTTGTGGTCATTCAGGTTGTCACATTAAATTGGCAGTTAAATGTACATCTAAGTTGAGGTGAGAAGCTGGGGTTAGAGATAAAAATTTAGTAGACAGTTTTAAATGATACCAAAGAGAATTATTAATTTGAGCATTCTTTTTTCTGATATTTCATCCATTTCTATTACAAAGGGGGAGACTCTCTCTCTCCCTCTCTCTCTCTCTGTTTGTCTTTCTATTGAAGTATAATTGACACACAATGTGACATTAGTTTCAGGTATACAACATAGTGATTTGGTTAAGTCTATAGATTATGCTATGTTCATCACAGTGTAGCTACTATCTGCTCTCTACTCTTTTTTTTTTTAATTTTTTAATGTTTATTTTTGAAGGGGAGAGAGAGAGAGAGACATGAGGGGGGAGGTGCAGAGAGAAAGGGAGACACAAAATCCAAAGCAGGCTCTAGGCTTTGAGTTGTCAGCACAGAGCTCGACGTGGGGCTTGAACCTATGGACTGCAAGGTCATGACCTGAGCCAAAGTTGGACACTTAACTGACTGAGCCCCATGCTCTCTACTCTTTTTGAGGCTATAAGGGATTAGGTACTTTTCTTTTCTAATGGATGTTAGTGTCAGTATATGTGCAAGACACAAAGAAGCTAAGGGCAGCTACTGTTCATTAAAAATTTTAATCATCAATGACCCAGCTTAACAGGAATAGTTGACTTTAGAAGCAAGCTGTTAATCTATTTATATCATACACTATTTTGATGAAAATGTTATGTTTAGGGAGGGGAAATGGAAATAAGACAGTAAAAATGAGGCTTTTAATCTTTGTTCTGTATGCTTTTTAAACATAAATATTGTTTAGATATTTTGTAATGAGCAAGCATTTATGTATTACCTTTATAATTAAAAAAATGTAAAATATTCCTAGAAAATATATAATCATTTAAATCACATATTGAATTTTCTCCTCTAAATAAAAGTAAAAAACTTGGATGGATTAATATATTCTTACATCTTTAACCAGACTGATTATAGCATACACCTGTTAGAAAAATTATCAGTTATTGGAAAAATTATAATTAATAATTTATTAATTATTAATGTGATTAAGTACTGTTACCTAATAATTTTATTGCAGTAATAGACATGTAACAAACAATTTACCATTTTAACCATATTTAAGTACACAACTCAGTTGGCATGAAACACATTCACAACATTGTGCAACCATCACCACTATCCATTTCCAGAACTTTTTCATCATCCCAAGCAGAAGTTCTCATGAAACAACTAACTAAACAACATACGCATTATAACTCCCCATCTCTCTCTCCCTCAAGTCCCTGGTAACCACAATTTTACTTTCTGTCTCTATGAATTTACCTATTCTAGGCGTCTCATGTAAATGGAATCATAAAATAGTGTATTATTATCCACTTTTTCTCTATTTACAAACCAATTGTTGAAGAGACACAAGTTGAGACTTGTTAGAAAGTCTTGTTCTATCATGTTAGAAAACACAAATTAAATCAATCTGTCCAGAAAAACTCTGAATGCTAAAAACCTTGAATTTTATTTCTAAGTATTAAATACCAATGAAAATGAGGAGACAATTTTCAACTTGCAGTTATATTCTCTTAACCATGTTCAAAAAGCAGCCAAAGAAGGACATGAGAGTAGCTAAAGTTTGTCCAAATTTGTTATAATACTTGGGTTGGTCACCCAATTTAATCTTTATTTTAAAGTTCATTTTCTTTTATTCTTTACAACTCAAATCTAAAAATTCTTTTTACAAAAAATTAAATTATGATAGTAGACTAATGCCAATTGAAATAATAAAGGATCTGATGTTTATTTGTAAAATTCTTAAAATCCTACACACACACACACACACACACACACAAACACACACACACGACACCATACACACACATCAAGGGGCTACAATTAAAAAAAAATTAAAGACTTTCCTTTGAGAGGCATAATCCAGTCAAGACTTCAGGAAAGTTCCCTTATCAATGGTATCATGATAATTGGGTTTAAATGCCATTTCTAGTGTTTCATATAAGGTTCTGAAAATATCTTCCTTACCTGCAGTGAACAATCATAGGTGTTGTGTCATGTGCTCTGCTTGCTCGAACCAACTTTACAAAGTGAACCAGAGGGGCACTGTTTTCAGGGACTCCATGCTCAGGCCAAGCAGTAAAGTTGCACTGTCTCACAGTCATACAATCTCCATGCTAGGCAACATGACAGATTAAAGAAGCACGATACAATTATTAAAGTACCACAATGAAGGTTTAAGGCAGCTATGTCTTAGCTTTTGAAGGTGATCTTTTAAAAATGACTATTTACCAAACGGAAGAAACTATGTTTTCATGATTTCCTGCAAGACAGGTCTTCTATTATTGCTACAATAAAGCAAATTGCCTTTCAGCATGAATGGCAACAATAAAAAAGCTTACAAACAGAGGATAATATAGAGTGTTTATATTCAAATGTAGTGTAACATTTCGTAGGACAAGAATTGTAGAGTTTAAAACAATTTTGTTCTGGGGCACCTGGGTGGTTTAATTGGTGAAGCATGGTTCAGTCGGTTAAGCATCCGACTTTGGCTCAGGTCATGATCTCACGGTTCGTGAGTTCAAGCCCCATGTCAGGTTCTGTGCTGACCTCAGAGCCTGGAGCCTGCTTCAGATTCTGTGTCTCCCTCTCTCTCTCTCTCGCTCTGAACCTTCCCCACTCACTCTCTGTCTCTGTCTCTCTCCCTCAAGAATAAACATTTACAAATTAAAAATTAAAAAAAAACAATTTTGTTCCAAAATGCAAACACATTCACCTATTATTCAAAACACAGGTAATGAGTGTCTGATAATGTTAGAAAGTATAAATTTCCTTAGATCGTTTTCTGTGTGTATAGGCATTTATACAAACTGGTAAGTGGGATCCCATACTATACCTTATGTGTTGGTTCTGGATTAAATAGAAAATCAAATTATTAAGATGAGGAAAGAGATTACTGATTAAGGAAATTCCTGTTTTAAGTCAAATATTATAGTTTCTTCATCAAATAAAAACCTAACAATCTAGTTATTTCCTTCTTTTTTTCCTTTGTCTACCTAACAATTTGGTGATAATTGGTTAATGTAAACTTTAACCATGAGATTTGGAATTAAACAAAGTGACACAGATATTGAGGTCAGTTACCAACTAAAAACTTTGGTTTAGAAAATATTAGGAAAGCACTGTTGAATGTAGAGGTATTGTTGCAAGGGGAAGTTCTGGGAATTAATTTTACTTCTAGACATTTAGAGACTCATATTTACTATTGTGTTCCCCGCCATTGCCTTTTTTTACCCTTTCAATTTTCAGATCCCTGATGGTCCAATCTATTTGAACATCCTCCATTAGCTTTGTAATCACTATATCTCCAAAGACAGTAACTGGTTTGTTGTCCTCTGGCCAATACTGATGGCATCTGATCTGTATTCAGAGAAAATCACCAGTCATAAGAACCACTGTTATATTAGAATATATATCACAGTTATTGCTACTAAGTTAAAACTGCCTCATAGACAGATGTCTAAGTTATTGATGACTCACAGCATTAGCTGAAATTGTCACACATATATTAAGACAATTGTAAGATAACATCTTGTGAAAGATTTTTAAATAACTTACCCGTCCTTTTTCAAAACACTGTGTTAGCATTACTAATGTTTTTGCTCTGGTTTCCCACACCATTCTCCAAAAATCCCCAACTGTTCCTGGTAATGGACCTTGGGTGGCAATAAATTCATTTGGACATAGGTAGCCCTAAAAGGATATAATTACAACATTAAATATATATATATATATATATATATATATATATATATGCAATACATAAAAATATACTGGTTGTAAAATATATAATAGAATGTTGAATTCACCTACAAATTCACTATCTTGAATGAAGTACCATTAATATTTTGTTCAATTTCTTTACAGTATTAAAAGATGTACATTCTTCCATTGAAATAATATTTATGAGTTCCTACTGTGTGCTAGACACTGTTCTAGGAATTGGGGATTCAAGCCCTGGCAAAGACACTAAAATTCTTCTTCTCATTTATCTTATATTCTAGTTAGGGGGATATAGACATTAAGTCTATTAATAAGTCCATTAAATAACCAAATTACACAGAATTTTTAAAGTGATAAGTGCTATGAAAGAGGGTTTTCAGAAAATATGGTGTTCAGAAAAGACTCATGGGTAATATCTTAGGGAAAATGTGAAGAAGGAAGGGAGTAAGCTCTGCAGGATTTGGGGGAAGGTATTCCAGGTACGAAGTCAAGTGTGACAGCATTAGAGGAATAATATGTCTAGAATTTAATAGCAAGTGGCTGGAATGGAGTAAATGAGGGAAGACAGTTATAGAAGATGACGTAAGAAAGAACAGGGGAGGGAGGATAAGGGTACTTTACATCCTAGTAGATAATTATAAGACTGGTTTTTACTCTGGATGATACAGAAACCTGATGAAAGGCTTTCAACATACAGTGTTCGAAGCATACACTCTATATGGTTTAGCAGTTTTACTCTGGTTTCTGTAAGAAGACCAGCCTATAGCGGTTAAACAGTGAAAGGAGGGGGTACCTGGGTGGCTCATTAAACAAGTCTGATTCTTGATTTCGGCTCAGGTCATGATCTCAGTTTGTGGGATGGAGCTCCACATCAGGCTCTGCACTGACAGCATGGAGCCTACTTGGGATTCTCTCTCTCTTTCTCTCTGCCTTCCCCTGCTCGTGTGCTTGCTTACTCTCTTTCCAAATAAATAAATAAATAAATACATACATACATACATACATACATACATATGTTTTTAAAAAGGTGAAAGAAGGAGAGTGGTTAGAAGGTTATTGCAACAATCCAACCACAGGGGTAATTTGGCTGGCAGCAATGGGGATGGTGAGAAGTGATAAGATATGGATATATTTTGAAGACAGAGTCAAGAGAATTTGCTGACGGACTGGATATCGGGTATAAGAATTTCAGAGGAAGATGGGGAAGACTTCTGGATGTAGATTTGAAGGGAAAATTAGGAATTTATAATTGACATATTAAACCTGAAATCCTTGTTAGATATTCAAGTGGGAATATCATGAAGGCAATTGGGTATATGAGTCTGAAATTCAGGAAGACATCCAAACTGGATGCATAATTTGAAAGTAATCATTGCATAGGTCTCAGTTAAAACACAATAATGGATGAAATCATGAGGAAATGCATTTGGAAAGAAATCATAAATTCAAGAATTGGGCTCTAGATAATTCCACTGTTTGGTGGTGGAGGAGATAACAGAGAACCAATGAGACTGAGAGGAAAGAGTCAAAGTTGTAGATGGAAAATCGAGAGAATGATGTCCTGGATACCCAATGAAGGAAGTGTTTCAAGGATGAGTAATGGTAATTATGGTAATTGAATAATGGTAATCGAATGGTAATCATTCGATTTATAAAATGTTTTTGCCAGTCATTTGCATTTCACTTTTTTTAGGGACTAAATGTCCTTTGGTACTATAGTATTCTATCAAAGTAGGGACAAATCTGTTTCTGATGTTATTACAGTTCATTTTCATCATGGGTTTAATACTTAATTTCTAATTATAGTAAAAATATATCCTTAAGTTAAAGTAATTTCAGGCATCTCAAGTTGACAAGAGAGATAATTGTGAGGTTTTGATGACTTTCTCATGTCCCATTGCATAGTGTTATTATTGTTAGCTCTCTTGAAAATATTTCTAAACTCATTTGTAAAGTTAGTGGCTGTTTATAGGGATGCAGTATCTTTTTTCCTCCCTACCTCTCTCCCACAGTCTATCCACTATCGAAATGTTCCAAGCTCTTTGTGAGTCCTAGCTTCAGGAGCACAATTCCCAAGAACAGCCAAGGGCAGAGGGATAAACACATATTAATCTAGTTACAGACCCTGGCCTGGAGTTTCCCAATCTTAAGGTATTTCCCTCAGACCACCTTCTGGTCTTCCCTTTTCCTTTCCCCAGACTTGGTGTGCTGCTTTTCCATCTGAAGAGTAGTTATTTTGCTTTCTTCCTTACCTCCCTGTACAGTTTTCCTTTGTAGATGGCTCCTGTCTTTTGCTTCTGGAAAAGTGTTCATGAACTTTCAGATGGAGGTACCATGGAACAAATTGGGGAGTGGGGGGAAATATCAGATGTATATTTCTGAGAAGTCTTCACTCTTTCTGAGGGAAGACTGCCTGACTTTGGGGATGGTGAAGTAAGGGACACTGATTTAATGGCTTTTCTATTTCCATCTGTTCCTGGCATTTCAAGCAAAGATTTACCCGAAAGCTAAGAGCAACAATATACTGCCCACTCCAATTCTGAAATCTTCCTTAATGTAGGGTGCTTTCCATCAGAGCCTGCTTACCATGCAGCTCAGTAATGATTTTGAATATCATTACATGTGGGTCATAGTGACTTTGTTGTAAGATTTATTATATTACAACATCACTTGATTATAGCAGGATATATATATTCAGAATTCTTAGTTTATTGCTCACCCTGCATTATCATCTTCCTATGGCTGTTTCCTGACAACCTATAATATTTAGAAGGGACACTGGGGTTTCATGAATATTCCTTTGTTTATGTAATCTGTGTAGGTTTAGTTATACCTACTAAAACCATCAGTTTCCTTTGTAATCACATTCATGCCCTATACTGTTACCCTCTATCT
The DNA here is from genome assembly GCF_023721935.1 of Panthera uncia. Classification (NCBI taxonomy): domain Eukaryota; kingdom Metazoa; phylum Chordata; class Mammalia; order Carnivora; family Felidae; genus Panthera; species Panthera uncia. The sequence continues at coordinate 101,134,918 of NC_064809.1, read as the reverse complement.
GGTTGAACATTAGAGGATGTGAGCTATTCTTTTGTACGTACTTATTGGGGAATAAAAATTATACAAATCAATACATCACTGATACAATTATTTGCCTTTGTCCTGTTCTATAGTATCACAAAACACATGATCATTAGCACATTGATTAAAGTTAAATGCATATATGCATCATTCTGTAAATCAAAGTAAAACTTCAGCATGCTATAGAGTTTAGGCTACAATGAAAATTAATAATCACAAGATTTCACCAAAATCTTTAGAGAAGAATTACATTTTCAAGGGAATTAATAATTTCATAAGTGGCTAAAATATTCTTACTGCAACAGAAAATGTGTGTGGCTTTTCAAAATGGATTTAAAATTCTCGCAGAAAAATAGGCTTGATTTAAAGTTTTTGCATAAATATTCAAAAGATCCCTTAACTCCTCTGAACCCTCCCTCACTTCCCCTATTAATAAATCTTAAATTCTCCAATTATTTATTTCTTTCACAATAGGACCCAATATATGACTGTAATTATGGAGTTATAATTAATCAATATAGAACTCAGAATGAATTTTCCCCCCTTAACAGAGGTTTCAAGACAGGACGGAGCATCACGTAAGCAGAGTTCCAGTGGGACCAAAGGCAATGGCAGGCCTGGGAGTGAAGACCTATGAACAAGAAAATAATAAAAGACTATGGGCAGCAAAAAACAAACAACCCAGTTAATAAATGGGCAGAATATATGAATAGACACCTTTCCAAAGAAGATATCCGGATGGCTAACAGACAGATGAAAAGATGCTCAAAAATCACACATCATCAGGGAAATACACATCAAAACCACATTGAGATACCACCTCATACTGGTCAGAATGGCTAAACTTAACAACACAAGAAACAACAGATGTTGGCGAGGATGCAGAGAAAGGGGAAACCTCTTGCACTGTTGCTGGGAATGTATACAGGTGCGGCCACTCTGGAGAATAGTATCGAGTTTCCTCAAGAAACTAAAAATAGAACTACCCTACAATCCAGCAATTGCACCAGTAGGTATTTACCCAAAGGATACAAAAATACAGATTAGAAGGGGTACACCATCTACATATGCACCCCAATGTTTATAGCAGCACTCTCAACAATAGCCAAATTGTGAAAAAAGCCTAAATGTCCATCAACTGATGAATGGATAAAGAAATTGTGGTTTATATACACAATGGAGTACTATGTGGCAATGAGAAAGAATGAAATATGCCCCTTTGTAGCAACGTGGATGGAACTGGAGAGTGTGATGCTAAGTGAAATAAGCCATACAGAGAAAGACAGATACCATATGGTTTCACTCTTATGTGGATCCTGAGAAACTTAACAGAAACCCATGGGGGAGGGGAAGGAAAAAAAAAAAGGTTAGAGTGGGAGAGAGCCAAAGCATAAGAGACTCTTAAAAACTGAGAACAAACTGAGGGTTGATGGGGGGTGGGAGGGAGGGGTGGGTAGGTGATGGGCATTCAAGAGGGCATCTTTTGGGATGAGCACTGGGTGTTGTATGGAAACCAATTTGACAATAAATTTCATATATTAAAAAAAAAGATGTGGTATATACACACAATGGAATATGACTCAGCCATCAAAAAGAATGAGATCTTGCCATTTGCAACTATTGTAGATGGAGCTAGAGTGTATTATGCTAAGAGAAGTCAGTCAGAGGATGACAATTACCATTAATTTCACTCATATGTGGAATTTAGAAAACAAAACAGATGAACATATGGAAAGGGGGTAGAGAGAATAAAGGGAAATAAACCACAAGAGACTCTTCACAACAGAGAACAAACTGAGGTTTGATGGAGGGAGGTGGGTGGGAAATGGGCTAGATGGGTAATGGGTACTAAGGAGGGCACTTATGATGAGCACCGGGTGTTGTATGTAAGTGATGAATCACTGAATTCTACTTCTGAAACCAATATTGCACTGTATGTTAACTAACTAAAATATTAAAAATAATTAAAATTAAAATAAAAAAATAAAGTTAAAAATTAAAAGAAAAGAAAAACAGACTAGGGGCAGTAGAGGAAATCCTCAGGTGACTGTAGGGTCACCATGATAAGGATGGTTAACTTTGCTATATGTTAGAATTAAAGCCAGGGTGTGAAAATATACGGGAGCATATCTCGTTTTTTAAAAAAAACAACTGTATATTGGAGCTGTTCAGAGATAGAATCATCTGCCTTAGGAGGAAGTAGGTGAATCAATGCTGAGAGAAGCTAATAGGATTTTTAAAGAGACAGTTCCAAGGTGAATGGTTGACTTAAATAAGAACAAGGGCAATTCCTAACTCTGAGATTCCTCAGAGTGGTTGTGTCAACCCAAGTGGAGGTCTTGGGTGCATTTAAAGTTTCCATATACCTATGATAGGGAAGAGCACTGAGAAGTCAAAGAGCCATGGAGAAGGAGAGGAAGCCCTAAAAACACATTGGTTTCATTCAATTTTCAATCCAATGCAGCAAGCTTTTATTATCTATGATGTGCCAGATAGTTCATTAGGCATGCCACAAAATTCATCCCATGTTGGTTCATTTATGTTCTTTTATATTTTTATATTATTTTTATGTTTATTTTTGAGAGAGAGAGAGAGACAGAGTGCAAGCAGGGGAGGGGCAGAGAGAGAGGGAGACATGGAATCCAAAGCAGTCTCTAGTCTTAGCCATCAGCACAGAGCCCGACGTAGGGCTGGAACCCACAAACTGTGAGACCATGACCTGAGCTGAAGTTGGACGCGTAACTGACTGAGCCACCAGGTGCCCACCTTTTTTTTTAATGTTTATTTATTTTTGGGAGAGAGAGCATGAGAGAGCGAGCGGAGGAGGGGCAGAGAGAGGGAGAGAGAGAGAATCTCAAGCAGGCCTTGCACTGTCAGTGCAGAACCCAATACAGGGCTTGAACCCACGAACCATGAGATCATAACCTGAGCTGAAATCAACAGTCAGAAGCTTAACTGACTGAGCCACTCAGGTGCCCCTCATTTATATTCTTTGAGCAGGTACAATGGAGTGCACATTCTCCAGGTAGCTGAGGATAAAAAGTAGAACATGACATCATAGTCCCATTGAAGGACTGAAAACCTAGATGGGAAGAAGAGCATGCTATTTTTATATTATATGGACATAACTATCTATTTGACTGATTTTTTCTTTGTAAGAGAGATTGACAGACCTTTTTATGCACAAATAATATACTGACAAATATAAAATAGTGGAAAGGCCTGTGTCACTTACTAGTGACATGATTGTTGGTAAACTGCAATCTCTATTAGGAGCCTCCATTTCCCCATCTATAAAAGGGAGGTAACTAGTGTTGTTGTGAGGGACTGGCACATTAAAATCTATAGAGTTTATAATTTCTTATTTAAAATAGTTGGAAGAGTAATATAATTGAAGTATTTATGTTTTATAAGAATATAAAACAAAAAAATGGTGACTTACAGAAACATAGCTGGCATTAATATAATCTGATCCTGGAATACTAGCATCAGCTATCAGCTTCACTCTGTTATTATTATCTAGAGGAAAATATGAGACATTAATGCTAATTCATTTTTAAAATTGCCACTACTTTCTTTCCTATAAAAATAATACAAAGAAATTCATGACATAACATCGAACATTACAGATAGCCATAAAATTAAAGAAGTTCCCTCTTATCTCATACTTCCACTGCCCAGAGACAATGACTATTAATATGTTCTTGTACATACTTCCAGAATCTTCTGTACATATTCATAAAAAATTAACCACAAATGGAATTATTGTGGTTAAAAACCACAAATTTTCTGCAATTTTTTTTCATTTACCTATGTTTGTATTTCCATATTATCATGGACAAAATGTCTAGCTCATTATTTTAAACATATGGTATTTCACTGATTGGATATATTAATTTAACTCTTATGATGATTTAAATTCATCTCATTTTGTTATTGCAAAATGCCGAATAAATATATTTAAACTATTTGCAGTGTATTTGTAGAATGCATTACCAGCAGAATTCCTAAATCGTATTGTGCATTTCAAATTTTGAAAGATATTGCCAAACTGTTCTCTAATTATATAAGTTCATACTCCATACAAAAGTGTTTGAACAATTCTGTTTCCTCTTATTTTCACTACCATAAGATATTATTAAACATTTTAATTTATGATATTTTGGTAGATACAAATTTATATCTCATAATATTTATTTTTATTTCCTTAAATGTGAATGTAATTGATCTGAGGTTATTTGTTTGTGTATTGGCCATTTTAAATAACTTTTTTAACTGACTTTTCATATTATACTATTTTTCTATTAAAAATATTTTATAATGAAAATATGCTTACATGTATTGAATGAAATTTTCTTCTTGTCATTTATTTTAGTCTATCAATCAATGGAGCTGCTAGCTATCTTGCCATACATAAAATTTACATGTTTTTATAATCAAATTTCTAATTATTTTTCCTCATGGAATTATGGCTTCTTGTGTCATTCATACAAAGGTGTCGGTCACATCAATGCTTTTATTTGTACAAATTCATTCATAATTTCTTCTAGAACTTTAGTGGGTTTTTCTGCTTTTGTTTTAACTATTTCAATCTTTGATCCATTGGAATTTATTATTATTTTTTATGGAATGAGCTAAAATATATTTTTTATTGTTTGTTTCTTTGTTGCCATTTGGAACAACAGTCTCAATTTGTTAACATTCCATCATTCCCCCTTACTCAAAATACTACTGTTATTATACACTAGATTTCTCTATGCATTTAGGCCTATTTCTGGACTATTTATTCCTTTCTATTAATTTTTCTGCCTATTCTTTCTTTAATACCAAACTTTTAATGATTATTCTTTAGAATATTTTAAGATCTGGTAAAACTAGATGCCCCTAACCATTATTCTTTTCAAAAAAGGGGTTCAAAATTATTTTTTGTGAGGATATTTACCACGTTGGTATTACAGTCAGAATGTCCAGTGCTAATTTTAACTAGTCATGAAAATGATACAAAATACCATTACTACATCTTTATTTTGAAGTTGGTTTTTTTTTTTTTTTTTTTTTCCTAATCTCATGAGGAAGACACTTGGTAGTGGAGGAACAATTGGTAAATGGCTTTGGGTTTGAATTCCAAATGAATCATCTGTTATCTACCATATAAATGGACTTGGGTGAATTCCTTAACTTCTCTTCTCCTTCATTACCTAAACTATAATATATAGTTATAATATTTATTTTTAGAATTTTCTTGAGGAAAACTTACACGAAAGCTTCTGAAACTTATAAAGCTGAGAACTTGATACATGCTCTCATGTTCTTAAAGCTTAAACACATGTTACTTGTTAAATGACTATGCCGCATCGTTAGAGTTAAAATGACCTGCCCTATAGGTTTAGAGATGGGGAATGTTTAAGCAAATTTATGCAAATGATTTATGCCTCAAAGACTTTGAATTTGGTGTGCTATAACTATTTTAATGACCTTGTGGCTAGTCCTGTAACTTAGGAAGGGATCCCATCAGGTTTCTATTCACTTGATATGCCTGCTTATAACTATCTGAGTCAACAGCAAGCTAAACTTTTCTTCGTGGTGTTGGAACATTTCTGAAGGTCATAGTGTCCTGTCAAACAGAGATTTGGAAATCTCTTTTGCAAGCATTTGCTGCTAATTCTAGTACCTTAAAGCCCTGTAAGCTAATATCTTCTATAATGCACTGTGATATTTGAAATCCCACTTCCTACATTACTCAGGGGAAACAATGTACTTCACTAACCTGGCTCAAGCTAAAATTCAGAGTCTATTAAAATGAATTCATTCTCTATGGGAGAAAAAAACGTTTCTTCAGCTTAATGGCTTCTCTGCGAGCACAGCGGGAGAATATATTTAGTTCAAACATCTCATTTCCTTGTACTGTGTGTGTGTGGCAGGGGTACGCTTACCCATAGAGGTGGCTGTGAGTTTATAGCTCGCCTTCTAACCCAGGTTAGGGAACTGTGCTTGTTATGTCCAGACTATAGACCCTAAAGTCCTGTTACTAAAGCTTATTCACCAAGAAAGTTAGTGGCTTTTAAAAATAAGCAATCTATTATTGATTCAACAATCATAAGCACTAACATTGAGAGCATGTTCCAGTACTGTGCAGAGTGGGTTAAATAATTACTCCATTAATCCTCACAGTAAGCTCACGAGGTGGACACCACTGAATGGTACATATAGTCACTAAGGCTGTTAGTAGGTACACAGGATTGCAGCCTAGCAAGTTTCATTGGAGCCCACACATTCTTAGCAGTTTTACTATATGCAGGCAGTAGGTATTCATTGAATTAATTATTCTAATAACATTTTTGAAGAATAGAGAAATCTACCTAATAAAATTATTTCTTATAGGACCTCCAATTCTCTAAGAGGATAGTTAAGAAAAAATTTTCCCCTACAAATCCATGAAAAGATATTGAATGTGGATGTAATACATTATTTGAAAAAGTGCCATAAATTTTTCTGGACTGAAATCAAGAAAGCAGAAAACAATTAGACATTGTCCATTTGCCTCTAGTAAAGGTGAAACATGCATGAAATTCTAATTATGATATTCCAAACATCCTTGATGTGTAATCCTACCATTAACAATTATTTTTTGTCTTAGCCTCAGATTTGAAGAAATGGGGCAATCATACTCCTCAAATCTTCTTGTTGTTTTAAGGTTTTTTATTTACTTCCATTGACCACTCTTATTCTCTTCCTGTCTTATAAGTAATAAAGCTATGTGGTCTTTTATTATAGTGATAATGTGAATCCTGATAATAATGCACTGGGATCTTAATAATAAAAGATTGAAATGTCACACTTAAAAAACATTTTGCTAACATCTCAAATTTCTACATATTTTCAATTAGGTACCCTTTGATCTTTGGAAATAAGTTAGCCATATTTGGTTTACTTATTATATATATACTGATGGATTAAAAATCACTTCAGCCAAATATATGAATGTAAATAGATATGAAATATTCCATAATAACTGTCTTTCAATTAGATTATAGTATTCATTTTCACTGAAAAACATTGAATAGGAATGGAGCAAACAAGTATGGAAGAAATATAGATAGAGACAAATATAAAAATATGAGAAATTCCCTATCTCTTAAACTTATAATGCATCTGACCCAGGTTAACTCTCTGAAAGGGAAAACAAAAGGATCCACTGAGAAACACAGACATTTAGAGATGCAATACTAACATTCAGTCATTCCTACAATAGTGTCTGATTTGTCAACTTGCTCCTAAAGTCATTCACGTATTATTTGCTTTGTTCCAGAAAGGATTTTGTGTGATTAAGGCTATTTGCATTTTCATCCTATCCTAATTCTTGGGAATTAGCAGATTCCACTAGATGACTACTTCCTATATCACGTTTCCCTAAATTTGTTTACTTCATGCCTCAGTTATCCTCCAGTTCTAGAATATCAGAATTTGGTCCATGTCTTCCTATCAACATCCTTTATTATTTTACACTCTGCGAGTGTATCCTTCTCCACGTCTGTGTCTTCCTAGACAGAAGAGTTCAATTTTTAAGTAAGGATTTTACCAATATAGAACATAGAAAAATATATATATTACTATTATATTATTATATATTATATTTGTATATTGTGTATCATTATAATACATAATATTATATATTATTATATATTAGAATATTTTAAAATTAGGAATATTTAAAAATTCTAGATTTTGAAACAATATTAACAATATTTCAGAACACCACAAATAGCACTTGTTTATTTCATAGTACGAAGTGAATTGTATCAGAATACAGACAGTAGGCACACGTGTTCAAAATATGTAATATCAAACATACAGCTATTATTAACAGAGGAATATAATTATTTTTCCTTTCACATCGCTGCTAATTCTTAAAACAACAATGCAGTTTCTTTCCTCATTGATTGAAAAATGAAGTATGGCTTACTATGGTGAGACACAACCCTGCCTCCTTTGTAAAACCAATCCTGGTAAGCATACGTTTACTCCGATCTTCGGTGAATAGTTTGCAATGCATTTTTTTATATTCCGTAAGAAAGCACTGCCCTGCTTTTAAGGGAAACTAATGCACAAAGTTACATGTTTCTCTTTTCATTTGAGAACTGGATCTGTAGGAAGATGTTAGAGAGGTTCCTTACTTGGGTTAAATTACAAAGCTAAGAAACTATTAGGTCTACAGTTTCTTGCACCTGCATAAGTGAACCTTGTGTGAACAAGCTGAAAATCATGTATGTTAACTTCAATAAATATTAACAAAGCAAAAGAGATACAGTTTGAAAATTACTGCTAATAAAATGCATTATTGTAATCTGATGAATATGTAATATAATAAATTTAAGAAGTAAAGATGCTAAGATGCATTTGGTACTCATTTTAAAACATTTTGCAGGTCAGAACCAGAGGCAGTAAGTGCACATACATGGTTTTATATTTGGAAAGCGGTTTTTTGCTCTGTTCCAAGGCAGATCAGCATCAGTTGAAGAAAGATCCTGAAGAAATTTTGGTAATTCCTGTGGAATGAAGTTATTTCACAGTTTAGATTTATTTCAGAGGAAAACAAGAAATTCTACTTAATAAAAGACTATTCTTCACTCTAAACCCTTTTACTTTTAAATTGAAAACACCTCTCATAACTGCAGAAACAAGATCAAATTAATAGTAATGAACTTATATAAATGTTTACTGAAAATATTCTGAAAAAAATTGGTCATTTGGACTATTGGTCTTTCTGGGATAATTTCTTTGTATTTTGGGAAGCTCTAAGATGTGGCAACCATGTTAATAATAACCCTGCTCCATACTTCACTAATGGTTTCATCAGGTATACACTGAGTATTATTTAATATTTTAATGTCTACTTAGTAGGGGAAGGGAGTTCAGTGATTTATTTTTTGTTTTCTCTCCTCGGGCAGCGTGATTTCATGCCTATTAATTGGTACAACACTGGTCAGTTTAAGAACATGTCAAAGGTCAATTCCTGTTCTCAGTAGGCATTGTTAAATCGATACTGGAACGCAAAGGTGCGATTAAGAATTATCAGACACAGAGGAAGGGTCAAGGAGATCCATTATTGACATTTTGATAAAAGATCATGATATTATCCACTCATCATTAAAAAAGTTGGTGCCAGAAAACGTGTTCATTATTTTGTTGACCTGGTGATTTATATTTACAAAGTTCACAGGTTTTCAGTTTAGAAATAAGTCTCAACTTGCCAAATTCCTTAAAAAGTATTAAAATTTGTGTTTTTACAACTTTTTCAACATCATTATAAATAATTTCTTTTAATTAGGTAATTCTCCCTTTCCCACTTATTTTTCCTCAAAAAGAAAATCCGGACAGTCTTTTGCATATGGTTATGGGTTAGAGGAAAGAAACAGTGTAAGCATCTGAAATCTCGTGTGTTGGCACAAAAGTCTTAGAGAAAAAAAAATTAGCCAACTAGGGAATCCCAGAACAGCTTCCTTGTGTCAAGGTGTCAGGAGTATATGTCAGTATATTCGTAACAGACAATGAAATAGAGGCAGAAAAAAAGGTGAAATGGAAATCATCTGAAAAGTGGTACTTCTATTCTGTAATTTTTTCACATAGTAGTTTCCACTTACAGATTTAAATGACTGTGGCCTTGATAATTAATACCCAATTACCAGGTTGACTGTTTGGATAGTAATGTTATACTTGGCAGCCTTTTTCTTATCAGGGAACATAGGGCCTCCACCATCCTATTCAGCATTTTCTCTTACTGTTTGCTCTTTTCATTGAGATCCTAGTTGAGTTGGACTGTTTTGCAGCCTTAACCCTTCCCCCTTTATCTATCTGTTGGTCTTCTGCTTGTCCTAAAGTTCATCTCAAAGGTCACCTTTTTGTAAAGCCTTTTCTGACTGCTATCCAAATAGAGTCAGTTCTCACTTTTCCCTGCATATTTCTATCATGATACAGTTTATTTTTGTATTTTTTGTGCATGTCTTATCACAGTATGAGCTTCTTTTATGGTAGAAGTCATCATCATAATAGCTAATACTCGTGTCAGCCACGATTCTTAGTGTTACACACATTCAATTATGTTAGCATTCACGACTTAGTGAGTTAAATAGTATTATTTTACAAATGAAGATATTGAGGAACAGAGAGTTTAAGTGATTTGCCCAAAGTCACTTGGCTATTGAGTGTTGAGTTCATATATACATCAATATGCTAAATACAATGCCTATCATATAGTAGAAGCTTATAAATATTTAATGTATAAGTGAGTATGACCTGATTTATAAAGTTTATCAAATATGCATTTATTTATTAAAATATAATTTTGCTTTGAAAACTTAACGCATCATTAGGGGCGCCTGGGTGGCTCAGTCGGTTAAGCGTCCGACTTCAGCTCAGGTCACGATCTCACGGTCCGTGAGTTCGAGCCCCGCGTCGGGCTCTGGGCTGATGGCTCAGACCTTGGAGCCTGCTTCCGATTCTGTGTCTCCCTCTCTCTCTGCCCCTCCTCCGTTCATGCTCTCTCTCTGTCTCAAAAATAAATAAACGTTAAAAAAAATTTAAAAAAAAAAGAAAACTTAACACATCATTAAGATAAAAACAATTTTAAAAAGTTCCTTACATATATAGATATATTTATAAAATGTATAAAGTTTGCCTATATATTTATATAAAAAAACAAGTTCTCAAAACCATGATCTCCAAAAAAGTTGAACTAGAAACTTTCTCAACATAATACATGTGAAAATGTTATTGCTAATAAAACTTTTCATCTACTCAGTCATGCATAATGTAATTATATTCGCTCTTATTCTAGTGAAATTACACTTTTGCTCCTGAAAAATTGAGAGTTCTCGCTGTGTAAATGCTAAGAAAAGTTTTATGGTACCATCGATTTTGTTAAGTCCAGACCAATATTACTTAAGAAGCATAACCAAAGAGCTGTAGGAAATACCATTAATCTTCTCACATTTTGTTATTATTCCCTGAGAGGCTGAAATATTATAATCCTGAATTATTCAAGCCAATTGCTTAATTCTTTGTTTCATAAGTTCACACACTAAAAATTTCATGCAAAAAAAAAAAAAGAAAGTTTTTGGTGACATTTAGAGATCCGTTTTACTTATATAATACAAAATAACCAGCTAAGTTTGGAAAGATGCACACAAGTTTTAAAAAAAGCTTATTTATAGTTCTGATATACACCTTATGCATTATTATAATTTAAATTTTATAGGTATATAGAATGTTGAAAGCAATAAAATTAATCTTAACTTCTGAATAGTGTCAAAGTGGAATGTTCTTAACTTCACATATTTTCCATAATGTGATATAGTATTTATTTCATAGTAACTTAATAATAGGCCTCATAAAATGCAGGTATTTTTACCTTTTGGATAGTTCTAGAAATAATATGATTTTTATAGTTTCTGGAAACATCACGTTCTCAGGTTCATCCACATCACTAACATAAACTAAGCAGGCAAAAATGGAATTATTTGGTCTCTAAATCTAAAATAATTATTTAAATATTAAAACCACATTTAGAGCATAACCTAAGTCTCACAAAAACCAGTGAATACAGCATTCCAGATTCTCATCCATCTGGATGAAAGAGCAGAGAAGAAATGAGGCCAGGTTGCCATTGCTGGGAAGGTCTGAAGCAGAGCACCTTTTCCTCACACAGTAGGTGAATAATTCCATTCGGGTTGCACCAGAGGCCACCACGTGTAACATTACTATCCAAACAATCAACCTGGTAATTGGGTATTGATTATCAAGGCCACAGTCCTTCATGGCCTTGCTTGCTTAAAATGGACATGAAATGTGACACATGAAACGACTGGAGGTCTGGCAATGTTGTGACAACTGCTAGTAACATACCGAAAATTCTTCTTGAAACTTTAGGTTGTTGTTTGTGCAAAGCTCTTCAACATGTTGCAGGAAGGATTTCTTGCTCACCGGCCTCCAAGCAAAGAAAGGTATAAATATTATCACGTTAGATTGAGTTCTTTCGCTTTAGCATGGTGCTGGCTGTACAGTTAATGAGCCACAGAACAACAGACATTTCAAAACCCATAAACCACACAGCCCTTTAAAGTCACTCTGTCATATTTACAAAATTAACTTTTCCGCTGTAAGTTTGCTTTCTTTGTCTCCTGGCACAAAATTCTTTCAATTTTCAAGTGACTTTCGATGAATGATTTCATATTTTAACGAAGAAAGTTTTTCAAGTAAATATAAGGGCATAAAGTTATCATTGAATCCTAAAGCACATAATACCTCTTTGTCATACAGAAAACATTTTATACATTACAAGGTTTTAGAAGATATAAAATATTGCAGTGACCTCATTCTCATAATGACATGGTTTTTAAACCCTAAGGAGTTTAAATATCCCCGTATTACTTCCCAAGCTAAAATACAGACATGCAGGCTTCGCCCCAGAGAGAGAGAAAGCATTTCTCCAGTTACCATGCAATTAGTCATGCTTTTATGATTTATATCCAGCTTGGAGGTTTTTCTAGCAAACATACAAGAAAGGAACCACACATTAAGATTCATTGAATCAGTGAATCTAGCATTGATATTCAAAAAGAAGAAAAGATATTTAACAAACTTACTTGATGGATTTTCTATAACTAAGTAACCTGCAACAGAGATTGTGTTAAATGCATTGTAAGTTGAGGGTATAGTTCTTTCTAAAAGACTTCTAGACTAAAATCAGAAAAATATAATAAGTCGGTAACGTATGATGTGTTATCCCTTTAACTGATAGGTGATCGTTATTTTAAACTCTATTTCAGTTGTCTAATATTTGGATCTAAATATGGCCAAATAATAACTTAGTTTCTCTCTCAAGCTAAGGCACCCTTTTATGCTGTTAGGCCTTTGGAGTACTGTGTTAAAAACAGGTCTTTTTTAAATTTTATTTTATATATTGCATAGTATTTAGGGTCTAAGAGAGTTAATGTGGATTAAAAAAAATATTTTCTTTGTCCACAGAGAGTGCTTAACCAGGGAGAGTGGATCTTTGAAAAATGACATCATATTGCTTAAATTTTATTTCATGAGTGAGTTTTGATGAGTATGTAACCATAAAAAATCACAATTCTTTCAGTTACTTTAGACATATCTCCTGTGACACTTCATCGGTCCAATTATTTATACTCTGAAAAAATCTGAAATAATTTTTTGCAGCTAAATAGACTATGCATCACACACAAATTCAGAGATGGGCACATCTTCAATAACACATTTGTCATGCACAATTAGCACCGCAAAACCACAAAAGGCACAAAGTATAATGAAATAAAATGAATAACATATAACTTTTTCAAAGTTTTAAAATTTAAATATTATCAAGGATGATTTTGCTGTATTCCTTAAATGAAGAATATTTATAAGAAGATGTGGTTTTGAGGTAAAGAATAAATGAAAGAAAATAATTAGATTTAAAGATGCAGCATAAAGAATACTATACAAATAGTCTCAAAGGGGTGGGTTCAATGAACAAAAAATGAGTCAAAAAAGTTCAATTTATTACAATATAGGAACTGGTGAAAAATATGGGGGTGCAGGAGCAAGTACTACCAAGAAGAATGAAAGAATTCTTGGCTAATGCTTTAGGTGTCCCCAAGGAGAAGAAGGTATCTCCCAGCTTCTTAGGGTATAACCTCATAGAGCATACCGTTATCAAACACGGCATCACAGTGATAAAACAGCAATGTTTGAGCAAAGTCTCCGTGGATGAACTTGTAAGCTTCCCACGATATCCTAGAGTGATTCTAAGAAGGCAACAGAGAAATTTTTAACCAAATGAATATGGAGATGACTGAATGGGCTATTGAATCAGAATCTTTGATTTGGGGTTTAGAAAAGAAAGACAGACTATCTGAATTCGAGGCTCTGGAAATACTTCTTATATAGCAACAGATGCAGTGGGGACTGGGGCAACAATCGATCCCTGTTGGAAATAATTACTCTTCAGCAAAGACCAGTAAGAAAAAAATATAATCATGGGCTAGACCCATACTACCCAAGTTCCCTTAGATGCCTGTTGCCCCGATGCTTTTATGCCACAATATTCCTCAGAAACAGGAAAAGCAAGGGGTTAGGTTAGGCATTCCTGCTTAACTGAGCTTAAGATAGAAATATGAATGAGACATTTGAATTAGCAAGACCAATTTCCCTGCTACCACAGGGAAATGGAAATTCTTGAATTGCATGGAGATTGTTTTCATATCAACTTGTGAATGGTGAGATTCAAACATATTACATCTAATTTAATGACAGGCTCATGGCCCACCTATTTAAGGACAGTCAGACTGCCATCCTATAGTAGGAAGAGTCTCTTTTCCCAGAGAATCCAAAATTATTTGAGGCAGTATTGGCAAAATATTTTTACTGAGCCATCTAGAATCTAAAGTAGGGCTAGTTTCTGCACAGCCATCAATAAGGTATTTGAAGAATCAAAATATGTTCATGAAGTCCTCAAAATACATTAAACATGAATAATCATATTAAAATATAAATGAGCAAGAAATAGTTGAACCACCAATTATTCACATCCTGGCTCTTATTATCATTAATGATTTATATTTTCACTTAGAAATTATAATTAATTTAATAAAAAGATGTTTCTTTTATCAATTTATTTACAGTGAAGAATACTACAGAAAGTTGCTTTTTTTTACTATTATTTTATCTTGCAATTGAAAGATCTCTGTAAAGATACTAATTTTATTTTTTAAAATTTATTTATATTTATTCATTTTTTAAAGTTTATTTACTTATTTTGAGAGAGAGAGAGAGAGAGCAGGGGAGGGGCAGAGAGAGAGGGAAAGAGAGAATCCCAAGCAGGCTCCATGCTGTCAGTGCAGAGCCCAACACAGGGCTCGATCTCACAAACCATGAAATCATGACCTGAGCTGAGATCAAGAGTCAGAAGCTTAATTGACAGAGCCATCTAAGCGTCCCTAAAGATATTAATTTTGAACTGTAACTGGCTATTAGATTCAGGTGAATATTTGTGAATTCTTTCCTTACTATAAAATATGATGCCTTTATTGGTTTTAAATATGGGCTCTAACAATTACTAGCTGGGTTACGTTAAGCAAGTTACTTAATCTTTCTGTGCCTCAGTTCCTAATTTGTAAAATAAGGAAAGCATATGTAAATCAAGGTCATATATGTAAAATGTTTAGAAATGCCCTTGGCTTTGGAAGCAATACATAAGTATTAGTTACTATCATTAGTATTAGAATTGCTATTTCTACTCTATTTTGTAAAACTCAAGCTCCTCTTACCCATCTGTCCTACAATTCATACTGATATAAAGGAAGAAATTTTTTTGTTTCTAAAAGAATACTTTATCTTAATTTTACTCAAAACTTGGTAGACTAGAATGTGCTAAATTAAGCAGCAAGATTTCCTATTTTATTCTTAATCAAGGTCTCAGCATAAAGAATGATCATAGATAAACAGACTTCAAATCTAAGCCTTGCTTTCTAGTTCTCAATTCAAGATCCCAAATACATCTCTAATAACATAAAGACTGTAATAATTCAGTTTTCACATTATCATGTGAAAGCATTTCTCATCATGCCCACATTTGTAATGTTCTTCCTTACAACTACCTTTCACATATCCTGTTTGTACTCCACATACTTTCTAGCATCCCTCCCTCTCAGTTTGTACCATTTCAGGTGTTTTACCACAACCATATCCTACTGATTCCTCAACAGCTGATTCAAATGTTAATGCTTCTATGGACCTTACTCTGATCTGTTATAGAGAAAATAACTTCTTTCTATAAAACCAAATTTCTATGGACAGGTCACTAACCACTTGTATTATGGCTGTATAAGTACATGTATTAAGGATATACATGTTGAGGTTCATGTATACTTGAAGGCTGGGGCAGGATTAACACTTGGTTTTGCTATAAATCCCTTGTAACCTTATTCATAGTAGACAATGAATTAATCATCATTAAATATAAAACTGTGGATGCATTCAGACTAGGACACATAGAATGTTAAACATAAATACTCTGATTATTATGAGAGTATCTAAAGTGAATGAATTTTCCACTAAAATAGAAGGCAATTGAGAATTCTCAGAAGTTTTAGCTAAGTATGATCAATAGATGTATGAATAAACACTATATGAGTCTAACCAAAGCCATATTGGATCCCCTAACTAGAAGTTAACAGGAGCTAGATACCTCGTAGGAAATTAGATATATGAATAACAAAATCATCTTGCCTATACAACTAATAAAAAGATACACTTCAAAAAAACAACTAAGAACTATTTTGGCTTTATTTTCCTTTGTATCACTCTCTTTTTCTAAACCTAGTCACTTTATGTAACCTATTCTTTACATTTGTATTTACGTAATATGAGAAACAAGACTTCTAAAGTCTAATTTTTATGTAATTTTCCAGTCTATGCTTATGTTACCAGTATGTGTGACCTGAAATTGAAATACCTATCTGGATGGCTTAAATTGAGAAGACACTTTGGCACACATTACCTGACTATTCAAATAAAAGATTTTTTGTTGTTGTTGTCTATAGTATCCATATCATTGCTTTGATACTTAGCTTCATATTATAAAGGTGCATTTTTTCCATTAAGAAATCGCTGCATTCTAAATTTTATTATAGGTTTTAAAGTCTGTTTTTATATAGGAAAAAAAATAAATTTGAACAATTTATACACGGAACTAGAAAAAGAAGGTGGAGCATAATACACAAAAGCATTGACTTTTACTGATGAGAAAATTAAATTCTTTTAGGAAAAATTGTTTGTTTAGATAAACATAAAAAATACCTCATAGAAATTAACGTCAGCAATGTTATTTTAGAAGGAGTGTTATTTCCAAATCAAGTGATCTGTGAAGATATTTAAAGAAACTCAAATAGCAAGCTTTTTATTAACATTTTTAAAAACTTAAAGTGTTACATAGGGAGAATTTTAGACTGGTATGGTACACTTATTTTAACCCTTATTTTATTCACTTACAATGGTGAAGATACTGTCAAATTGTATTCAGTTCGTTATTACATAAATCAATTTGGGAACTGTCCAGATTTCAATAAGATAACTGACCACTTCCCAACAGGAGGGCTAAACACTTCTTATTACATGAATCTTAGCTGTCTTAAATCCTATTCCTTTTTTTTGGAAAAGGGTATTATTTCATGTCTGGGCTCATTTTTTAAAAGTCTATCAAAAACTTAAATTCCACTCAGATTACTCTTGATAGATTCAGAGAGGAACCATTTATTTATGTTGGCAGTGGTGATTGAAGACCATATTGTCACAGAGACTCAGCTTTCTCTCAAGGTCAATTAGTTGAAATCTATAGGGAATTAAAATATAGTCCAAATAGAGAGCTATGGATGATAGCCTATAGATGAGCAGCTTAAATCAGCATTACCAGTGGCATAGGACAAATTGAGAAACCTCGTGTTTTCTACTTAGATTAAAAAGAAAAGAACCTCAAATTTTATTGCATTGGTTTAAACTATGTATTTGTCAAACTAACAACATACTTCATATTCAAATAAAATTTTTTTAAGAATCTTTCTGGTAAAATATCTTAATGAACCTTTCCAAGTTTTAGAAAATGTTGAGAGTGAATTTTTAATTTATAAATTTCAATCGCCATTAATTGTTCTAACACTTACATGTACTTCTTCAATGATATCCTATTACTTATCCACAACATTTACTATAATGATTTCAAAGGTGTCTTAAGTTTTGTCTTTTCCTATTGTTTTTATTTGTTTTAGACTTTAAAAAGTATTCTTTCAGATCCTTCTTCATTGTTTTATCAAATCACCAACAATTCTTCTTTGGCCCCTAATATAAATTTAAACAATTATCCTAATCAATCCTTGAAAAGTTAAAAATATAACTACCATATGATCTAGCAAGTCTACTTCTAGGAATGTCCAAAGGAGATGAAAACACTAACTCAAAAAGGCATCTGCACCCCTATGTTCATGGCAGCATTATTTATAATAGCCAAGACATGGAAACAACCTAAATGCCCAGCAGAGGGTGAATGGGTGAATGGGTAAAGAAGTTGTGGCATGCATATATATATATGGATATATATATATATATATATATATATCCATAAAAAAGAGGAAATTCTACCATTTGTAATAACATGGATGGGTTGGAAGGCATTATGCTAAGTGAAATAAGTCAGAGAAAGAAAAATAGTATATGATCTCACTTATATGTGGAATCTAAAAAACAAATAAACATGAATCCATAGAGAAAGAGATCAGATTTGTGGTCACCAGGGACAAAGGGTGGAGGGGAGGGAGAATTGGAGGAAGGTGGTCAAAAGATGCAAACTTCCAGTAATAAGATAAATAAGTACTAGGGACCTAACGTACAACACAATAACTATGGCTAACACTGCTATATGGTATATTTGAAAGCTGTTAAGAAGATAGATCCTAAGAGTTCTCATAACAAGGAGAATATTTTTTTCTTTTTATTGTATTTATATGAAATATATATATACAATTTTATTGTATCTATATGAACAAATATATATATTGTGGTAATTATTTCATAATATCTGCAAATCAAACCACCATGCTGTAGACCTTCAACTTATACAGTGAGCCATGTCCATTATTTCTCAATAAACTTGTAAAAAATGTTAAAAAAAATATTATCCTAACCAATAGCTGGTACTATACAGCTGACTCTAAAACCTCACCTTATAAGGTAAACACACCACTTGAATAAGTGGTGTAATATAGTTCTTATTTAATTAGAAAAACAATCAGTAAGTGATATCTAAGTACTTTCTCAGTATATTTCCTCATATCTGTAAAGATAAACAGGTTTAATAGGAGCTTAGCTATTTAAAGGGCAGCTCTTTGGAGGCATCCCTTCCTTTTTCATCCCAGTATGTCCAGTGTCTACAACAGTGCCTGGCACTTGATAGGTGCCTGACTGATCCTTCTTTTACTCAAACAAGATAAAATGGACTTCCAAATAGATAAGGAAAAGCAGCATTCTTCCTGACATAAAAGAGCTGTGAGAAGATTCCCAAGGAGGCAAGAGGTGTATTTTCATTATTATGAAGTCTTTCGACATTAGCACTTTTGAAAACAAAATTCTTGACAGATGTTTTTTCTTGTCTACCACATATCTTAGATTCTAGCCATGGGCATAAGATTAGCTACCTCAGGCAAGAGGGCAGAAGGAGTAGATAGAGAAGCTGAAGAAATTGCTGACAGCTGTTTGAAGAGGTGGACACAGACTCTCAGTGAGAATTTAATGAAGAGGACACAGATGACATAATATCTAAAAAGAAGCACTTCTAGCCTGAACTATTATCAGCTAGCAAGGCAGGTTAGCACTGAAGTTCTTCAGTTAAGGGTTAGAAGGGAACCACAGAAAACTAAATTTGGAAGAAGACTACATCTACTTTAACAAATATGATTTATGAAGAGGTGTTCTATAAAGGTTCTGATGAATCCAAACTAATTAAGTTTACCTCTATCAAAGTAAGAGCTCTGACTAAGCTGGATACTACTGACTAATTCTAAGAGAGGACATTTGGTTGTGGAGGAGAAACAGTGAGGATTCTATAAAAAATGGAAGTATTCTTCTCTGAGGCATTAATGGCATAGAGCAAAAAAAGTAAAAGAATTCTGTTTAATGATGTCAAAAAAGGATATTTGGCAGGGGGCAGGGTTGCTCAACCAGGCCCCTTGTGAGTCTAGAATGCTGAGGGGTCAGCTTTGAGTGCTGGTTGGAGTTGGATATTTTATGTGTGATGTGATCACTTAAACCTTTAGCTCGACAGAATCTTACTTTGACAACTGAATCTGATCATGCAGGTCCTTTGAGGAAAACGTATTTTTATAAAACTATTTTAATTCTGTCAGTGGGAACTTGGCAATTAGTTTATATGAAGTAAAACAAGGTTACCTATGATTCCAAAATGCTGAATATGATTAGAGTAGAAATAGTCCTGGATTCCACTGTTTTAATCATGCTGAGTACTATTCATGATCAATGAGAATGTCAAGAGCCTTGGCCCCATCCAGGCTTGTGGTTCATGGGGACTGATTCCTCTGTAATAGATTTGGGATTTTGAAATCAAATACATTTTTGTTCTTTGCCTCCATTCATATTCTTTGCCTGAACAAACTGGTTATCTCTGGGGCACTCGATCAGTTGCTGGAGTCCCTGGTAATACTGACATTTTGCTATGCTACCCTCAGAATGCATAAAGCAAGTTTTGTGCTAGCCTACAGATGGCATTTCCAAGCATCAGAGGAGTGCCTGAAAGCATGCACAGTTGGCTACCCATTGGTTAGGGCTGAAGTACAGATTCCATGAAATGTGCCACTCTGTGTATGCCCCAGAGGCACAGAATGGAAAATTTCATCGTCTTGGTCTTTACAGATTGCCACCTGCAGTAGTCGAAATGAGCTTGTGTGAAGTGTGGACCCAGACTCCATCTGTCAGATGGAGAACGCAGCTTTGTATCATGGTAATAATAACACAAGATGCATGTGCAGAAATCTAGGTGAAAACCTATTTTACTATCAAAGCTAACACAACATGAGAACACAGCAAATTCTCAGGACATGCACATTACGAGTCAATGTGCTTTTTGATAAGGTTAACTTTACCATATCAATAGCATGCAAATTATAGAGGATATATTGTACCTAGAAAGCATAGGGCTTTTTTTTCCTTTGGCTTTGGAAAAAATAGCACATTAAACAACAAAACGCTCAGTATAATACATTTAAAAATATAGAGCACACCAGCTGACAAGATGAAAACAATCACAACAGAGCTCTGCACCACCATAGTAACTTACTGGATGACAAAAATCTCCTTGCGTCTAAAGAAAAATGAAGAATATCTGGAAGTAAACATTCATTGTTTATTTAGTACACGAACACACTGGATTAGTTTTTGCTGCCACCAGCACATGAGCATTAACTGTCTTGAGCTTCATTCCACTTCAGGACATCTCTTGTCCTGAATTCACATGGTCAGACATTTCTTATCTGGATTCATGTATTTTTGCTATTGTTTGCAAAATGGTTTCAGATAGAAGAAAAATTAATGACCAGAGTCTGTCAAAGAATGATGGCAATTAAAATGCTAACAATTTTACATAGAGTTTCATATATCAGTCAAATATTATGTATTCTTATTGAAGGACAGTAAGACTTGGACTATTAAAGAATTTTTAGCTTCTGCAAGTTTGAACCTAGACTAAAATGCCATCACTCCTTTGCCCGTTATCACTAACGGACAAATAATTTGAAAGAAGCAGGTCTTCCCTTAGAATCATTTCTCTGCATAGGAAAACTGCTTGAAGAAGGATACCATGGGGCCTTGTTTTTTTAATAGGGGTAATATTGATCTCATCTAGTACGCTTCAGAGTTCACACACATACACACACACACACACACACACACACACACACACACACACAGATACAGGTGTACCTTGATAACCTCCAAATCAAACAAACCCAGGCTAGCATCATGGCTCTCTTATTTACTAGATCTATGACTCTGGACAGTTACTTAAATTCTCTAAATATCTTTTGTTTTTCATTTGTAAAATGGGATTAAAAGTACCCACCACAAAGGAAAGAGTTAAGTGAGATCATTACACACAGAATTTAACACATTAGGAATTGCTCATAAACAGTAGTCATTATTATGTTAGCAAACCCTCTGTGTGAAAGTAGGTTGAAGTGATAATTTGTATAAAGATTGTAAATAACAATAACAATTCCAAATGTATTCTGATTTACAGTTTACAAAGCACATTCATAGAATTCTTTTAAATGGTAAGCTTCCTGAAGACATATACATTTAACAAAAATTCAACGCATACTTTTAAAGTTATGGAAGAAAGAAAGATACTCTTAAAGTAGCAATTCAGTTGTTTGCTTTATTTTGTTAGAATTTTAATTCCACTCATGATTGGGCCTTGAGTCTAATTAATGCACCATTACATTCACTCAAGTAAAACAGGCAAGATAATTAATATGGAATGATGCACACAATTGGGGGGGAACAGTTGAGGCTTGGAAGAAATTGAGTGTCAATAAAATACTTGTGAACATTCTGGTGGGTTGTTTAATTTTAAGTGTTATAACCCTCTTGGAAAAGGAGTTTGTATTGCAGTGAAATTAGTTAAAGTAAGTCACAGGACCTGCTGGTCTCTGCAACCTTGAAGATTCAGGTCTGCTTCACCTGAATGTTTGCTGATCTTGCCAATATCTCCTCCGAGAAACTTTTCTCACCTTCATGGGCTAAATGGCTGTGTTTCAAAGGAGCCATCACAAAATGTTTTGTTCATTTGCTTACAAATAACAAACCCTGAGGGTCATTTTCTAATCTGGTAAATATGGAATAGATGAGCCCAAAATATTAGATACTCTTCCTAAGAAATACATCTAGCATCGTCTCAACTTAAATATAAAATGTGCATGAGGAAATGATATAATTATCATTCCAAATAGGAATTTAAAACATTATCTTGGCCTATCCTGAATGTTCTCATGGAGTTACAGAGTACTAAATCATTTTTTTTTAATTTTTTTAACGTTTTTTAATTTATTTTTGAGACAGGGAGAGACAGAGCATGAACAGGGGAGGGTCAGAGAGAGGGAGACACAGAATCGGAAACAGGCTCCAGGCTCTGAGCGGTCAGCACAGAGCCTGACGCGGGGCTCGAACTCACGGACCGCGAGATCATGACCTGAGCCGAAGTCGGCCGCTTAACCGACTGAGCCACCCAGGCGCCCCACTAAATCATTTTTTGAGTTTCATTTTCCTTCACAAAGAAAAAGTATAATGTGCCAGAATTCTTCTTCAGATTCTTTGTGCAACAATGTAGAATATAACTAAATAATGAGAGTTTGCACATACAAAAATTACAGGATGAATCTCAACATGTAAATATATATGCAGGCATGTATCATAAAATAAATACTTTCTTAACTACAAAAAAGTCCTTGACAAGATTTAGTACAAGCATCATAATGATCTTTTGTCAACTAGATAATCCCTAAAATTAATATTTTGATTAGATATTCTTCTTTTATCATTTCTCTTATGGACATGTCAAGACATATGACACTGAGGAAAACTGCTTGTCCAGCTAGCTAGAAGAGAGTAGGCAGGTTGGAGGGGAAAGACCATGTCTAAGCCAAAAGTAGAAACAGCATATGTTAGCTGGGTAGATTTAAAGGAAATCATCTAAGTTCTTTGCTGCAAATAACACAGACATACGACATAAGTTATTCAACAATTTACAAATGAACTCAAATGCTCTGATTCTTTAGTCTCAGAATATACTGTCTCTTTGGCTCTACTCTCATGACCTGTATGACTTTGAATAGATTTAGATCTTCCAGCACCTCAAAGACAAGTGAAGAGCTTTAGAGCTTCACAGAAGGACGGTCCCTTGTATATGTACACATGACTAATTATGGATTTGTTAGTTACCATTTTTTTAGACTTCATATCTAATGTATTAGTGATCTTATTAAATGAAAAACCTTCAATAAATAGTAAAGCTGGAGACAGATCTCTGTAATGAAGAGTTAATACTCAAACAACTTGCTAGCTATTTTAATACATTTCTGCAATAAATCAAGCAAAGGATATTATTATGTGCCATTGAAATTACAAATAAGAATGTTTTATAGTCAGTAATGCTAGAATTGTAACAAAAAATGAGAAAGTAAAAAGCACAGAAACTAAAGTTTCCAACTATGCTATTACTGGGGGCAATATATGAATTTTCTATGTGCAAAAGTAAATAAAAATTATTTGAAATATACTTGAAAGACACTTCTACATCAATTTACAAATAAAGCCACATATATGTAAATAAACATGGGAACAGGAAAACAAATAATTAGGAGTCAAGGTTAAGTAAGGCGGCCCCTAATTTATAAAAACCCAATAATAAACTATGCAGTCCTTATCCACCTTTCCCTTTAGCTGCCATGACAAACCCTGTTAAGAAAAAAAAATCCTACAGCGTTTAGATAATAGCTGTGTTCAGAAGTGCAGGAAAGGGCAAGCTGTAAAAACACACAGAGCTTAGGGGATCTAACCTCACCATAGCCTGCCTAGAATGGTAACCTCCTTCATCAAGAATACTTTAATACTGACTGACTTTTTTCACTTTATTATGTCATATCTCCTAAAGATCTACATCCTAAGGACTATTGGGAGATCAATAAAGATTCTTTTAAAAAAAGGCCCTAGAAGTGTTTAGATACTTAGAAGTTCACATTTTATTATGAACAGACTCAACTAAATTGTTTAAACAAGTAAAATTAATTGCACTGAGAGAGTTGATGTTTTATCCCTGGTACTTTTGGGTGTAGAAGAGAATGAGGTCTGTAGAGGGGGCACAAAAATTTGAGAAAGTGGTACAGAAAGGGAGTTGGGGAAATACTATAGAAATTCAGTTGGCTCCAGAGGGAAAGGAGAAGAAATTTCTTTTTACCATGAAGGATGACCCTTTTAGCACCGAGATATAGTCTAATACTGGAATGCTCTATTACTCCTATGATGTGGCTTAACTTTGGCAGATTACCCTGAGGACCTCTTGATCTTTTATATGTAACATTTCTTATGTGGAAAACTATGTCCTAGGTAATATATAACCATCTTACACATGTTCTTTGGAGCACTATCCATTTTGTTGCATCCATAGATACAACCTTTATTAGAATATAAACAAAAGTAAATACCTAAATATAAAGAAGTGAGTTTTTCTCTTTAACAAATCAGATTTCCTTCTAATTTAGTGATAATACTGAATAGCTTTCATCTTGCAGTATTTGGAAGGGCCCTGCTTATCACATGGCACTTCCCACTATAGCACATGTTAGATATTTTTAGACATGCTGGAAATATTCTTTCAAAGTCAATCTATTTGGTAAAGACCGGCTTTGCTAAATGACAACTGTAAACAATTCCTTTCTGAGCTCAAAAACTTTGATGACATATTTCAACAGTTAATAATAATTTTTTAAAGTACAGAAGTGTTGTGCATATACTTTGGAACAACTATAATGTGCTTACAAACATCACAAAATATTGGATCTAAACTTGTTATAATAACCTGATGACAGTTTTTATTAAGAATTTGATGAATTATCTTAATAGACACATTTTTCAAATGTGCCAACATTTAGAATATTTTTTAATGATTTTAAAAGGATTTAAAATACTCTAAAATTAAGCACTTTAGTATTTCCAATACATACCGAAGGCACACTTTTCCTTCCAAAGGTAATTTTTACTTTGTATTTAATTTTTAAATACTAAGCGATTTAAAATATAAAGTGTTAATACACAAGTTGGACTTCTAATGTAATTTTACACTAAAAAAAAGAGCTATGAGAAAGGCTTTTATAAATATGATATAAATAGTATCAAGTAGTTACAAATTTATTTAAAACTGTGATTAAAAATATGGATACCTCCAGAAAACCCATAAAAAGAAATCATATGAAGTAAATTATTAAACATAATTTTAAAGGCTTAATGTGTAAAAATATTTGTTTCAGGACAAAAAAAAAAGAAAGAAAAAGAAAGCTTGGTTGAATATTATAGTCCAAGGTTCATATTGAACTCAAAGCATAAGGAAGATTAAGTGATTCTCCGAACACCAGTGAGAAGTGTGCAGAAGATGGAGGTCACCCTTTGAAAGAAGATCTCTATGACCTGTGTAAATAGGAGCCCCACAAACACTTCCAACAAGCATAGGTCAGAATAGGGTCATGGCTCCAGGCCCTCTGAACCACTGTTCGCCAAGAGGAGTGTGCTCACCGCGTTAATCTCTCGCCCTTCAGTTCCAGGTCTGCCACTGTGATGAGCTGATCCAGCTTGAATTTAGTGTCAATAATTTCTGCATCCCGAGGAGAATATGTGCCACCTTCTTTCTGCTTCTGTCGAATTCTAAAAGAAGCATAGTAAAGTCCAAAAAGGAAGTATCATAGAAAGCATATAAACTTAGGTTTTGTTTTCTTTTTAAGATATTAGTCAAATAATTTCTTTGTTGGGGTCATTTCTCTGAATATGTTGCAAATTTATACCTACTCAACTTCTTTTTCTTGCTTTAATTCCATAAACCTATTCTACCATATTCCTTTAACATGTTTCTTTGGTGAAATTTCAAATTTTGATGAGCATTAGTTGATCCAGGCTTTGGTCGTTGGCAAATTAAAATACAGAGCAAATGAAACCAATGCTGTGTGCTTGTTTTTCCTCTCTCTAGCTGTCTCACAGATTTGTCATAAAAAGAAAGTGTGCCAAAGTGGAAATAGCTCATTGCTATCATCACCAATACTAAAAGACAATGTCCCATTGTTTTTATATATGTGAAACATTTCTACATGCAGGAAAATGCATGGAAATATGTTTTGAATTGTCTCATTGGCTTTTTACACAAATATTGCAAAGCATATATTGTTATCTTTACATTTAGAAAACTCAGGTTCAAAAATAAAAGTCACATGAATCTGAGAATCTAATTAAGGCCCTATCATTTTACACCCTTTACATGCTTATCCTTCTTTGACACAGTATGGTGTGTTACTAGTGATACTATTATATCTATCACATTTCAAACATATTTTTATTATGTGTTATGTATTAAGGATGGTATAGAAAGTATAAAATATGGTTCTTATGCTCAAGAACATTATAATTTAGTTGAGAGGCAAGATCTAAGTGTAGAAAAAGCATAAAAAGAAAAAATCCAGATTACAATTCATATGACAACTATTAGTATTGTTAGGAAGTAAAAAAGTGAGATTTGATTTGAAGGCTCCAGAATGAGAAGGAGGAGGAAGCACATTTCTGGTTGATGGAACAAAAGCAGAGTTCTACAAAAGCCTAAGGAATGTTCTGGTGAGAACAGACCTAGTTGGCCAAAGAGAAGTATGTTGGGAATTTGTAGAGAGTAAGTAAGAGGGGAGTATTTCTTGCCCACATAAGGAGTTCATCCTGTGAGGAAATGAAAAATCAGAGATTTTAGAGCAAGGAAACAATATGAATATGACCAAGGCATGTCCCTGAGGGGTATGCCTTGGCCATATTCATATTGGAAGGAAGATATCTTATACAAATTATATGTCTCTAAAACTAGAGTAATGGCTTTCTCTCACCATCTTCTGGCTGACTCTGAGAACAGTAGGCAGTGTAAGAAAAAAAATTTTTTTTTCAAGAGTTCTTCAAATTAGCCATCAAAATGATGATTTGATAGGTTCAAGGTGAAACAGATGATGGGCATTCAGAATACAGGACAACATTCTTCAGGTAAAATAAAAACAGGGCCTATTAAGCTACTTAGGAAATTAGTGTCATGGTTATTTTTGCAAATGTAAGGGCCCTTTAACTCAGCAATCTACTTTATGGCTGGATTTTAGGACCATAACTAAGATTTCCCCTGAGGCCCTGCAAATGGCAAGGGAATTAGGAGGCTAATAGTGAGAATTTAAAGGGGCCCTTGGAAAATGTAGCACAGACTCATTGGTAAAGTAAACAGGAAAAAGGGGCTCACCATGTAAGGAAGATGGATGTCTTTAAATGTCATGATCTCAAAAGAGATCATGTAAAACTGATCTCTTCTGTATAGTTTAAAAGTTAGATTTGATTAAAATATATTTCATTAAACCTATCATAGTTATAAATTATTTTTAAATATACAAAAATCCTGGCACCTTCTGCTTTTTTTGTTATCGCTTTATTGTCCCTTAGTTTTAAACCTGCCTTTCTTTGCCCTGCTTTGTGATATTGAAGCTAGGCTCCACACCCTAATACATCCCCTTTGCCAGCTGGTGGGATGTTAAGCTTTGTCAATCGAGAATACTAGAGTGACCTTCAAGGCAAGAGGGACAGGGAGATACTTCCCTGGTGCGTTCCAGGTCTGCATTATCATTATTCATTGTGAAAGCCCAGCAGCCCAACTCTATGAGTGCTAGCTGCCTCCTAAGTGCAGACTCTTCCCATTGGTAAATGATTCCAAGTAGCTCAGCCACCCACGTCCTCCAGTAAGAGTGAGTTGTTTCTACAGACCAATTCCAGCCTGTCTACTTTCCATCAATGATCGTTAGCTTCAATAGGACAGCTCCAGCCCCTCCCTCTGTCATATTTCTCTGCCCACTGATAGGTGATAGGCTGTATGTGCCTGTGGTAGACATTCCATGTCAAACTTTGGACTGAGACTTCTTCTAATTCTTAGTTCTTTTACTGTCCATTTTTCCTCAGCCTTGAGAGAGCAGCTGCTTTGTTGTACTTGCTATTTCTGGAGCCTTTAGAGTTCTTTTACCCCTTATGATAATTAACTATTTCTACAAGTTAGCAATTTTTTTATTAAATATTCCCCATTCAAGTAACTATTGGGGCTTGTGTCTCCTGATTGGACTATGACTGAATAATGTCCATAAGCATCTTAGGAATGAGAGTACAAATAAATCTTACCTTGCAAATGCAAAAATAGCTGTTCCCAGAAGAATGATTGAAAGGATGCACAAAGTGACTGAAAGAATAATTTCTACAGTTCTTTCTGAAAGTCCTTCACCTGAAGAGCAAGAAGTATAACATTATTATTAATTATAATTATGAAATATTATTTGGGTCTCAAAACACAGAAAGATATTTTCTTGGAATGTTTCTCAAGAATGCTAATAAAGTGTACAACTGTGTTTGTTCCACTTCTCCCAGATCTTCAAATCTTGGGCTCAGCCCTTGGACCTCTTCTTTTTTCTGTCTAAACTTACCACCTCAGTGAGCCCATTGCTGCCTCATGGTTTTAATTTTCATCTATATGATGATGACTACTTAATTGCTATCTGTTGAACTCCAGACATGAATATGCAATTGCCAATATGCGTCTTTAGAAATGTAATTAAAATTTCAAAATCAATATTCAAAGCTGAACTCCTATAATTCCTTCCTTTCAACTGCAATCTTTCTACCTCTTAGTTGATGGCAACCTCAATGATCTAGTTGCTCAGTCCAAAAACTTTGTAGTTATCCTTGACTCTTCCTCTCATAGAACTTATCCACAATATCTGAGGAAATCTTGTTGCTTGTACCTTCAAAACACATACACTTTTCATTAAAAGAAATAATGGGGCTGGGGCGCTTGGGTGGGTCAGTTGGTTAAGCATCTAACTTCAGCTTAGGCCATGATCTCATGGTTCGTGAGTTCAAGCCCTGTATCAGGCTCTGTGCTGACAGCTCAGAGCCTGGAGCCTGCTTTAGAGTCTGTGTCTCCCTCTCTTTCTGCCGCTCCCTCCACTCGCACTCTGTCTCACTCCATCGAAAAAAAAAAACATTAAAAAAAAGAAACGAGGGTAAGTTGGAGAGGTAGTAATCCCAAAGGGTGGTTAGAAAACAAAAGGAATTTGGGACATCTAGTGGGGCAAGAAAGCTAAGAAGCTATCAAAGGCTAATGGTACGGAAAGAATGAAAGATCATCTTGCATAAGTTCCTACTGGCCAAAGAAGAAACAATTTAAATTTTATAATGAATAAAAGCTGAAATTGGTGGAAATAGATTCAATATATAAAAATCCACAAGTTCTAAAATTATTCAATGAAAGAGAAATAAAAAATGTACAAAAATCTTTTAACTTGTAAACACCGGTTATAGCTCGACTACCATTTCCATACTTTAAAAGGAAAAATTAAGCATTTTCCCCCTAACTTTCTCAGATGGACTGTATTTTATGAATTAAAAAAAAAGTTCTAGTTAAGGGAATAAGGCTCCTCGTTACAAGAGAGTTTAGTTTAATAAATGTGGAAGGAATAATATAATTAGAAATTAGTTTTCAGTCCTAATAAAATAATTGATTCAGGTAACAATCATAAATGTATCCTTAATGAGTAGGAGGAAGGTTGTTAGGGAACTGGATATGAACAGGATGCTGAACTATCATCCTACAGACTATTTGCTAGTTATAACAAAGGGGAAAAATAACTTTTCAATGAAGGATCATGTTGTCACTACAACTAAACTCACTGATCAATTCTAACGTCATTGAAATGAGACAACCAGATATTATACACCTCCTGAAGAGAGGTATTTGAATCTAGGCAGAAACACCTGCAAAATGTCCTTGCCAAAAATGTTAATTGTGAATATTCAAACTTTTAGATTTTATTTCTCATTTATAAGAAAGTAGAGGAAGGAGGAAAAAATTAAATCACACCAAGAGAAAGCAATCAGACAAATTCAGAATATGGGACCTCCTTTAGAGCAATCTATCTGGTTGCCTTAATGTGTCTGTGACATGGGGGAAAAAAGAGGAAGAAGAAAAGAGATTAAGAGACACAACAATAGAAAATAACATATGAACCTCTTTTTGGATCCTGATTCAAACATAGTATGAGAAAAAAATCTGAGGATGATGTGAAAGTGCATATCGTATTACATAATATCAAGGATTTATCATTTTTTATTTAGCTGTGACAATATAGTAGAAATATACTTATTAAGGAAACATAATAAATAGTGGAACATCATGTTTTCTGTAATTTACTTTAAAATACTAAAAATTAAAAAGCAAATGCATAAATAAAACAAATGTGACAAAATGTTAAAAATTATTACATTCAAATAGTGAGTATTTGGGGGTTCATTATACTGTTCAAAACTTTGCGTAGCTGTATTCATCTCTCATCCCCTTTGCTGCTTGTATTCTGAGCCAGATCAGCATCTTGTTTTGCAGACATTATTGTATAGACACCTAACAAGCCTTCTTGTATCCATCCTTGTTCTCTTCCCATCTATTTTCAATATAGCAGGAATAGTAATCCTCTTAAACATTACCTTTCTACCTAAAATCCTCCTCATCTCTCACAAGGAAAAGCCACAGTCCTTCTAGTGGCCTCTGTGATCTGGTCCTTCCTTCATTAACTCCCTGATTCCCTGTTATCATTCTGACTTCCACTTCCATCTCCACCTTAACTCCACTGAAGCCAAACTGGTCTACTTATTGTTTTTGGAACATACCAGGTCAGAGTACCTGGTATTGGAGGAGTACCTGGTATTTTTGCACCAGCTTACTCCTGTGCTTGGAAAGATATTTCCCTTGCATATCTGAGTACCCATTCATAAGCTTCAGAGGTTTGCTCAAATATCACCATCTCAAAGAAGCCTACACTGACCGCTTCCTTTGTACTGAATGGATGTGTCCCCCAAAATTCATATGTTGAAGCCCTAACCTCTCAGTGTGACTGTACTTGGAGTAATGAAGTAATTAACATTAAATGAGGCCATAAGGGTTGGGCCCTAATCCAATAAACCTAGTGTTCTTATAAGAAAGGACACCAGAGGGGCGCCTGGGTGGCGCAGTCGGTTAAGCGTCCGACTTCAGCCAGGTCACGATCTCGCGGTCCGTGAGTTCGAGCCCCGCGTCAGGCTCCGGGCTGATGGCTCGGAGCCTGGAGCCTGTTTCCGATTCTGTGTCTCCCTCTCTCTCTGCCCCTCCCCCGTTCATGCTCTGTCTCTCTCTGTCCCAAAAATAAAAAAAAAAAAAAAAAAAAAAAACGTTGAAAAAAAAAGAAAGGACACCAGAAAGCTAGCTCTCTCCCTCTGTGCGCATGTACTGGGGAAAAGCCATATGAAAACAACAAGAAGGAGGCCTCTTGCCAGCCAGGAAGAGAGCTCCCACCACATAACAAATTGATTGGAACTCAGTTCTTAGATTTCTAGCGTCTGTGAGAAAGATTTCTGTTGTTTAAGCCTATGGTATTTTGTTATGGTAGCCTAAGCAGACTAAGACATTATCATATTTAAAATGGAAACTTACAACTTCCTCACTTCAGCCTTTCCCCTTCTATATCCTCTGTACTCTGTTCTACTTTTTCTTTTCTCCATTGCCCTCATCACACTTTAATATATCTTATAATACATTTATTTATTATCCTCATGGTTCATTATCTGTCCATAATGTAAAGTTCCCTAAGGACAGGAGTCTTTGTTTTATTCAAAACTGTATTCCAAGTTCTGAGAATAGTACCAGATAGATAGTAAATGCTCAATAAATACTTGATAAATTTACTTATGAATATAAATATTGGTTTTAAAATAGATACTGAAAATTTTCAGTTTGAAGATCAGCATTGAACCAAATAAGAACATACAAGGTGTTTATCATTTACTTTTAGGTAATTATTAATTATAATTATAATCAACTTTAAGTTATATGAGTTATAATTTATAATTTTACTGTAAAAAGTATTAAAGTTAAGTGACAAAATAAAATAGGTTAGCTATCTGTGTAGTATGCAAGGATTAGTGTTTCACCTTTTTTCCCTGGACTGGTGCTTATAAAATGTTAACAACAGGAAGGTTCCTGTGGCTATTTTGCATGGTAGACTCGAATGAACACTGAATCTTAAAAACAGTTACCAGAGTTTCATGGTCATCTAGCATCTCCAGCTAAGTTTAGGAGACTGTAAAGCAGCATGTAGCTCATAAAGTATTTTAGATACCTCTTTTTAATATATTAACATATGAATGGCTTGTTTTTATGAATTTTCACATTCTGACTCTAATTGAATATGCTTGGGAAAGGAAACATATGAAGATGAACAAAGAATAATCTGTATCAGGTAATACTGAATCACTGGTCCTCAGAACCCAGTGGGGGAAAAAAATGATTTCATAGACCACAAAGAAGTGTTTGAGATTGGATTACCATTTCAAAGCGCTAGCCAAGTGAAGTGAGGAAATGACATATAATGTATTAATAAACAATATGTAATCCTTTGGGCACACGTATTATAAATGTACTAGTAGGAAAGGACAAAGTGTACCATGGCTGTCCAGTACAAACTCTGATTCACTGCTATGCATATACCTACAGGACGTTACTGCACAAAATGAAGGCACGTCTCCAGATTCTTCCACAGAAAATTGAATTCTTCACGTGAAAATATAAACATGATTCTTTTTGTAATAAGCAGAAGTCATTTCCTGACTAGACTTAAAATTCTACAAAGTCCACTTTAAATTGTTTTATTTGCATAATAAAATGTACTGCTGTAAGTAAGCAATCATAATTATAAATCACTATTTTTCATAAGTATTTTTGATTGAAATTATCATTATTTAAACTCAGCTGATAGATCTGACTTAAGCCAGTTTTATAACTCTAAGAAGAATCTTGAATTACATGAGTTCTAAAGCTCATAGGACATATCTTCCTCTTGATATAGAGGTATGTCATGTGAAAGATCTTAAAATTATTATTAATCTTAAAAGAAAATAAATTCTTAGAACTTAAGTATAAGGATCTCTTCTTCTCTTTTGAACAGTACTAATCATCCAAGATATTCAAGAACTGCACAGACAATGTATTAAAAGTCACTCAATTTCATAATTGAAGAGATGTAAGTTAAAATACCCAAGACATATTATTTTCATGCATAAGTTTGGCAAAATATTAAAAGTAGATAATAAACAGTGGTTTCCAGGGTGTAGAGAAAAGTGATTTATTCCTTGTTTAAAAAAAACAAAAAGAATTTTTGTATCTTTATGTGCAAAAATAAAGCATACTTATGTGTGAATGCTAATCTCAAAAAGCTAACACAAGAAGATGAAAAGAAAACAGCTGGAAGTAATTAAAAATGTTGCAAAGAGAAAATGGTAAGGCAAGGACAGGAAGTCCGTGGGAACAGAAAAAGCTCCAAGAGTAACGCAATTGCAACCCAATTGGACACTTAGAGATTTCCAGACACTGTATACAGCGGTTACAAGCACAGCACTGGCTTGAGTCCAGCTGCCTGGGTCTAAAGGCTGGTGCTGTCATGTCCGACCTCTGTAACCTTGGGCAGGCAAGTTGCTTAAAAACTCATTTTCAGATTTCTTACCAATCAATTGAGGATACCTATAAATAGGAAGTTATGTTAATAGTTTTGTGAAGAATATGTGGGGTTATGCATAAAAACCCTCATAAAAGCCTTGGCATATAAATAGACAATTATCTTTATTAATAAACATTTTGTATCCATTCATCCATTCATTCATCTGATTTAATCTTCCAGTTAGCTTATGAGGGAGGTATTATTATTCTCATTTTGGAATGAAGATTTCAGAAGTTAATTTGTTAAGTAACCGACCCAAGTTCACATAAATTTAATATATCCCTATACTGCCCAAAATATGTCTGACTGACTGCAAAGTTTATGAGGTTCAGCACCACATTACCAGTGCCTCGTTAACATCATAAACCTTTCTTCATTCCCCTGGTGTCTTGGGGACAAGTGATCCTTTTGCTGCAAAAAAAAAAAAAAAAAAAACATAGAGACGCCCTATTTCTGTTTCTAAGTGAGCATATTGGAACTTCTCATTGTTAGCATAGTAATTAAATGAGAAGTATTATGACAAAAGAAAACAATCATAGAGTGCCTTTGCCATGGGGTTTAAGGTTTCATCTTGTTCAGCTTTAATGAAGCCCTGTAAGGTGCAGAAAGGAGTGTCTGCTTTTTAAATCACAGGAATCTTCTATAATTAAACCTTGTAATCAAAACATTGCCTATGAGCAGTTTCCATAAACTGATGTGCCTAAAGAGGATTTTAAAAAAGAGTTTAAGAAGGATTCTTACGAATTTTGTTAATAAAAATGTTAATGCTCAATGCTGAGTGAAATCAAAATCAAGTAAGTTGTAGGTATTTCTTTAGGATTAAAATAATGGCATATGTCATTTCCCTTGTTTGTTCCTACAGGCCATAAAGATTTCCCTAAGTACAAACTCCTCTTCCACACATTCATCCTTATTCAGCAAAGCCCTGCTTGGCCCCTTCTCATTTGTACTTTTGTTAACCCTTTTCACTAAACTTAAACCTTTTAGTTCATCAGTCTGTGGTGATTCTTTTACCCCTAATTTTAACTTACAAATAATTGTATCTCTAAGAGGCGCAACCACTATCAAATATGACAGAAATGTTTACTCTGCACTAACTTAAAAAGACAGCCTTGTGAAGGCTTTTAAATCCCGAAGGATTTACTGATAGGTAACTTAGCCTGGAGATCACTGCCTGTGCTATGCTCAATACTGGTGAACAAATGTGTATCCACTGGTAGTTTGATGACCTAGATGGTACCTTCACTTCTTTCACTGAAGTCTGAGATCACATCCACACATAAGTCCTCAGCAGACTTGTTAGGAATGTTGGGAGCCTCTAACCTGTTGTAAATGTTATAATCTATTCCAATCCATGGTATATTTGAGAGAAACAAGGACACAAACATCCTTTGTAATCTTATGATGATGGCAGGGTATTATACCAATGCATTTTACTATTTGCTTGCTCCCATTCTCACAGGCACAAAACTATTCTTGCCATTGACCACTGTAGGAATGGTCAAATTTATTTCCTTTTTGAGTCCTTCTACTATATCTTCCTTGGCAATGTTCTTTTTCCAAAAACCCTTATGACTCCATGGCCTTTTATTAGTGTCAAATCACGGACAAGATCCATTTCCGGAGGGTGCTCTTTGGTGCCTGACCCATCAGGGTTAATCTGATATCCACAGAACCCCAAGATCCAATAGCCAGATAAAATGTGAGGACAGAAATTGATGGTAGTAAATCCATTAACCAGCCAAATGACTGGGCTACTTGTCTAGACATTGAGGAATTCTGCTCTAATGATACACTCCATACTTCAAATCTGAACATCTCCTTTCACCACAACTCAGTATTGTATCCTAGTCATCTCCACTCCTGCTTGTTGCTCTTTTGCTAACTATAAATGACTATCTAGATAGTAGAACTCTATGTGTTCAACCCAGAATAAGCATAATATAAAGCCTAATACCAAGCCACTGTTCATCAGAAGAGAGTCCATGGGAGAAACTCTAAGGAGCAGCCTGTCCTTATGTCTCTGGTCTATAAATAATATATGAACTTTGTAAAATTTGAACATAGATGCATGGAACACCTAATGGTTTTCTACCTTATACATGCAATCTATGTTTCAGCAGTGCTTCCTTCGCTAACCTTGCCAGGCTCCTGTGCTCTGCCTTCTGTTCCATTTCTTACATTCCCTTTTGACTCCTGCTGTTACCAAGGCACACAAACATTAGCACCTGGATGACTTAGGGAGGAGACAGTCATGATTTCAAAGAACCAGAGAACTGATGGTATATTTCTGCTACCTTTTAGAATTAATGATTTTATTCCACTGCATTGGCTGTGAGAGAAAGGAAGAAAAAGAAGAGCATCACTGAGGAGCACCTTGAGACTACCTGCAGCCAAAGTACTAGATGAGGCCCAGCCTTGGCCGGAGGGAAGCCATTTGGCAGAATGTGAGGAATCGCATCCCTGCACACCATGGTTTCTGAGACTTGACTTTCCCCTTTTTCATTCCGATTACCCTGGATGTCGTAACTTCGTCTCTCAGATAACTGACTGAATGTATCCTCACATCAATAATCTGCATGAAACCAGCCATCTATGAGAGACAAGGTACATGACAAACTACAGAGCAAGGCAATCTCTTTAGTGCTACTCCTACAAAATGTCATCTCCCTGAGACACATGAGCTATCCGCTTTGTCTATGTCTTTTGTCTTCCATCAGTACACACACCAGGATCCCCATTTGGTGGTGGAAACAGTTTCTGAATGCTATAACCTAACAGAAATTATGCTGATGCCATCAAGACATTTACTTCACTGTGGTGATGACAGGGTGTGATAAATTCACCTCTCCAATGAAGAAATACTCCACACAATTTCAAAACCACAGGCTTGTCAGCCAATTGTAAAATGATTTAATTACTTGGTAAATTAATCAAGCCATTCATTTCATGGAATTAGACAGGATAGCCAAAGAAATTCAAGTCATTCCTCTAAAAACATCTATAGAGCAAACCATGAGCCCCTTCTTTGTATCTTCAAGGTTCAAAATTGCCTTAACTAAGTAGAGGCTGTGGAAGCTGGCATTTTAGACAATTAATGTTCCATAACTGGATGAGAATTTCTAACTGAAAATGATGGGAAAAATCTAACTTCTTCCAGCCACAACTCGCACTGAAATCTGTTGTAGCTCGTATTATGTTATGGATCTGAATGACACACAGCGGTCCACATTCTCAGAGCTTAACACAGAGAAAATAGGGGCTGTGATGTACTTAGAGAAATCCTAAGGAAACAAGATCTCCTAAAAAAAGTATATTTTAAAAATCGTTGATTATAACTGATCTGAAAAGGAGCTATTAAAATTTTTTTTACTGTGAAATAGTAATATTTTTACATATGCTATTTTATTTAAATCTGAAGGGGGACTATCATCATCATTTTCTAAATAAGGAAACTAAGGTTTATAAAAGTTATTTTTTCAAGTAGCAGAGTCAAGATTTGAATCTAGGTCTAAATCCTGTATTTGTACTGTAATGGTTATGGGATCTGTGCTAGAATCCTGGCAGAGTCATTTAATTACGTAATCTGAACTTTGGTTTCCTCATCTATATAATGGAGCTAAAATTAGTACTGAACAGCTTCTCTCAATCTCAGCACTACTGACATTATGCACTAAATAATTCTTTGCTGAAGGGGCTATGCTATGCAATGTAGGATGTTCAGTAGCTTCCCTGGCTTCTGCCCACTAGATGCCAGTAGCTTGGACCCATAATTGTAACCACCAAAAGTGGCTACAGCCATTGCTACACATCCCCTGGAGAATAAAATCACTCTGGTTGAAAACTACTGATGTAAATTAAAAGTCATGAAGAGTCCATCAGTTAGTACACACAAAGAGCCTACAAGATGATAATGGTGAAGAAGGAGGAGGAGAGGAGGTGAGGGGGAGGAGGAGTGGAGGAGAAGGAGGAGGAGGAGGAGGAGGAGGAGGAGGAGGAGGAGGAGGAGGAGGAGGAGGAGGAGGAGGAGGAGGAGGAGGAGGAGGCGAATACTCGCATTTGACTAAATTGTACCTATGTTTTATTCAGTCCTGATTACATGGATATAATAGAAAACAACTCATGAAAGACTTGGTTAGAAAGAAAATAAAATTTAAAATGGCTGGTAATTTTCTAGTTTTTAGGATTATTTCAAGAAAATTTCCATAAATCTTTTTCTTTTTTATTAAGTAAAAATGTTTTACATATAAGATTGTATATTAAACAATCAAGTAAATATTTGCTTAGTATAAGGTTAGTATACATCAACATAGAAACAATACCATATTAAAATCTATGTCCAGATTTGAATAGATGGATCATACATCACTTAAAACAATATCAAAAATGCTATTTTTTCCTTTGAAAGGCTAATTAACCTTGAAGTGAATTTATACTTGAGAACATTAGTCATGGATTAATATATTCACTAATGAATGTTACAACTGTGATTAGCATGTTGAGATTATCAGTGAAATTAAATTACAGAATATATCTTACCTAAAGTCTTAACGGGATCAGAATAATCAGAATCAGTAAATTGTCCCATAACATTGGTGGCTCTAAATTTAAATCTATGAAATAAAAAAAAATTAAACCAACAATTTGCATGCTATATGATTTTCTTCTATGAATAATTTAACAAATAGCAATGAAAAATACACATTTTTTTATTCAAAAGAAAATGTATTTACAAGATGTAAACTTAGAAATCAATTGCCATCAGAGCAATATATCCTTTCTTTATGGGAGATGAATAATTATCCTGCACACGAGAGAATGACTAAAGATTTGGTCAGACTCTTGAGCAGTCCCAGTAGCTTAATCAGATGAAGTAGATTACATTCCTCATAGATTTGTTTAGAATGAATTATTTCATGTCTGTGTGAAAGTGTATTACACAAACATACTTTATAGAGTATAATAACTTATACCTCAACTACCTTTGAAAATACCAGTGAACTAGATTTAGAATGGTCATATAGAATTTATTTTGTTCACATGTTAACAAATTAAGAAAAATGCTTCTTAATGCTGTGTGCCCAGCTGTATTTTTACTTTCTATGTTTTTATGACATAAAAAAAAGAAAATGGTACATAATGGGTGGTTCTAACAAATTCAGAGACAACTGAAATTTATCTTACTTAAAAACTATAGATACCCAGGCATTTTAAAATACAAAACAAACTTATGTTAAAGTTTATGTTAAACTTAAAGTTTCACTTTACAATTTAATTTCTACTATTCTCAAATTTTTATGATTTTATTGATTATATGAAAGAGTCTGCATTGCAAATATGCAAAATAAACAATATTTGCATATTTGCAAATATGCAAAATAAAAAAGATTACATTTTTTAGTATATTGTTTTCATAGCTGTCATATATATGATGGTTAAATTTTAGGTAATAGCCAAAGTAACTGTACTTAATAATAGAGGATAGAGCATTCTGTTTTTTCGAATGCCTGACTTCTCTACTTTTCTAATGTTAACTTGACCTAGGATGTTTATAAAGAATTTAATAATGCTTTAACTAGCAGGCAAACATGAAACTAGTTTATGACAAAAAATAATATAGTCAATTTAACAGGAGCCAATGATTAATTTAACAGAGCATTTAATAAATCCAGAATATCAGAAGTGGTTTTTAATACATTAGATTATTATGATCTGCAAAATGATAGATATTAAAGTGATTAAAGATATTAGTGATTAAAGGATTTTAATCACTAATTCAGAGTTTTGATAATACAAAGAGGAGAAAATTATTGTTATGACTCCAATAAACTGAAGCTGTCATCAAATGAAAGACTAGGATGGCATTTCTAAAACCCATATATTAGCATGTATTGCAAAATAATGGGTGAAAAGCACAAAATATTATGTTAGTCACATTATCCTCTACAGAAAGAATTAAATTCTCCTACCCATGTTCTCCAATACATGTTTTTCATATTGTCCTTCTGTCACTTACCATATCAACTCATAATTACTCTGAAGCATGCCTACTTTCCCTACAGAACTGTACATTTATGGAATGTAAGGACAATATCTTACCATGTTGATCTTTACCATGTGTTAGGTCATGATACATTATGGATGCCCAGTGCTTACTAGAAAGATGAAAGGACGGGCAGATGGATGAATGAAAGATGTTAATTAGCTTGCTATCATTATGCATAGTCAGCACCAACTATACTTACAAGTATTGCTTTTTTGGTTTCAAAGGTCCATTGCAAATTCTGTCTTCATTGCCAGGAATCATGCATGCATTATCAGCACCTATGATGTAGATTTCTTCATTGCCACTGAATTTTGTCTTTGCTTCTGTACATGGGGGGTTAGGAAAGCCTTCATTTGTAAAGTATGGCCTTGGTTTATTAAAATATGCATCATACCACTTTGTTACATTTCCATCATGCTGAGCTATTTTCAGGAAGAAAGGATAATAATTATAAGTAACAGATGAATGTATTTTGACATTTCTGAAGAACGTTTCTATAATTACATGAGGAAAATCTGGATGCAACATCTGTCACTGTATGAACCACCAGGGATAATTCAGCTGATCTACCTACATAAACAGGAAATCCTATCTTTCCCCATCACAAATGAATCTATAGGCTTGCTGTGGAGGATGACTTCTCAGGTACAGAAAAGAACATCTCTCAGTAAAGGGTAACTCTTCTGTTCATACCTCCAAAGAAGCTATCAAGACTCCATCTTGCCAAATTCAAACAATCCTATCAGTATATGGAAAAAGTAAATCACATATTGTAACTATGCCTTTTCTTATCTTGTTCAAGTACTTTACGCATAAATTAATGGTTAGTATAACTAATGATAATATTAGCAATCTGTTAAGCTCAACAGTTGTGTGGTAATTGGTAGTCAACCTAATATTACTAATTTTGAACTGAAATTTCTTTAGCATTCAACAATTCATACTCTAAAATTTAACGAGACAGGTTGACAGTTGATGATACCTCCTGCTTCTGTTACAAGCACTTGCACATTTTTGATAGGTCCATGATCATCATTGTAGTAACATATTGGCATTCTGATTGTAATTGTTGTTGAAGTCACAAGCAATTTTCCTGTGGCATCATAAATAGGGGTTGGTTTGGTTTTCGGTCGTGCTGGAGCTTTAAACAAAGAAGAAATATCACTGCAATTGATTTTTTGTTTCTGAAGAGGAGAAAAAAATTTAAATTCTCATTTCATGCAGGTGATTTACAGATAAAATGATGACAAACACAAATAACAAATGAAACAGAGTTTTGTTTGAATACAACAGATGTTTAGCAATTATTTTCTCCTGATGGTTTAATGATATACTTCAGACTTGCTTGAGATAATGGGACTCGGGTGTGATTTTCAGGCATCTGACTCCTCTTCACATATTAACAAAAATTCAAATTATATATGCTCTCAATCATGTCATTTTTATAATTGGATTAAATCATACTAATATTTTAGTGGGCTCTTCTTTTATTTCCTTTAGCTGATTCATCAATTTCTATTCTAGTCATACCAGCATCTCTCCCAGGTTATCTACACCAAACATATGGCTGATATCCTCCCATATTTTTCTCCATGTTCACATAACCATATAAAATACATAAAGCCATAGATAATGGATTCTTTATTATATATTATGTATTCTATATTATGTATTATAATCACTCCACATGTTGCTTTTTTCACTTAAATATGTCTTATATAAGTCTTCTCAAGTCACCAAGTATGGAGCTAACTCATTCTTTTTAATGACTATGTTGCATATCATACTGTGACAACATCATATTTATTCAATAATTTATCTAATAATGGGAATTCACGTTTCCTTCAGGTTTTGAACATTTGTTGCAATGACCAGGCTTATATTTAGCCTTATTTACTGATCCTTTTATTTCCATGGAATAGATTTCCAAGAATAAAATTTCTGAAACACAAGATATGAATATTTCTAACTTTAAAAGATATTGCCAGAATAATTCCCAAAAGTGCCATGATAATTTATACTTTATCACCAATGCATACAAATATCTCCCGAATCAGTATTTGTAGGAGCACTTCTTGTTTCATTTCATCTCATAGCTATATGTGTATACCAGCTGTTTGAGCACAGCAAGTTGCTTATTTCAAACTTCAATTTCCATATTTATTAATTTTTAAAGCCTCTAAATTATGCCATAAAATTGGCAATATCATTTCCATTTTATTAATGAGGAAATTACCTTATGTCACATGGCTATAAAAGGTAAATATCAAGATTTGAATCAAATCTTTTTGGCTTGATCCTTTACCTCACTCCTCTTAGATATAAAGACTATTATAATATTAGATGTGTAAGAAGTTTATTGGAGGAAATATCCATGAAGAATCAAGGAACAGTAAACAGGAGTAGATGGCAAGGGCCTTTAGACCACAGATCACAGGTCTAGTACCTGCGTATGAGAAGAAGAAATGAAGGGTTCAGCAGCAAGAGCCTCAGGTTTTGGGGTGAGAAACTCTCAGCCAGGCTACTGGGGAGTCCCTAAGAAAAGGTTTCTAGTTAAAGGAATCTGGCATTGGACATGACTATCCAACTTGATATTATTTGTCAAATGCAAATTTAATGAGACTACTATTTTTTTAACTTTATTTAAATCCAAGTTAGTTAACATATAGTGTAATAGTAGTTGCAGGAGTAGAAGTTAGTGATTCATCACTTACATATAACACCCAGTGCTCATTCCAACAAGTGGAAACTGTTATTATTTCATCATTTCATGTCACCGCTACCAACCATGCATATTACTAGGAAAAAATATTTCTCTAGCTCCCCACCATGGCCACCAGTACTCACATATTTTCTTTAGACAACTGATCATGAGTCTATCTGTTCTAAGGAGTGGAAAGTCAGAACTAATCATCCTCACCCCGGGATGAACAAAGCAACAGAGAGAGGAAGTTCTGCTAAAGAATTAATATAATGAGCCTATTGTTACCTGCATACTTACCGGTCTGCTACTGAATAACAAAAAGAAACTAAGATTGTATGACATACTTCTTTTATGAAGTCATTTTGTAAAATAGCCGAGGTTTTTGAAGACTCTATGTATTAGTACATTCCAAGTATGTAGTATGTCATTAAAAGCAAATCTTAATACTTTTAAATAATATTACAATTATATAAACTACCATTGATTAAAAGATAAAATTTATCAGCTTCATCTTACAGTGAATATTTCTTATTCTTAATAGAATTAGTTTCCAGGAACTGTCCTAGGGGTTTTTCAAAGATTATCTCTTTTAATCTTCACAACGATTTGTGAGGTAGGCCCCAGCATTATCTGCATTTGACAGGCTTGTAGAGGTTAAGACACTTGCCTTAAGTGAAGCAGATATCAAGTGGCCAATCGAGGATTCAGTCTCAGCAGTTCGACCCTAGACTCAGTCTAGCGCTAGAACATTTAATCACTGTGCTCTGGTGTCCTTACCAAAGACTAAGAAAAGTTACTTTTTGCTTCAGAAAGAGAAGCATTCTACTAAAGGTCCATACACTTCAGTTTTTATCTCTCTACAGGTGTTATTACAGATGCTTTGAGAGATGGCATATTTGCACATATGTTTTCAGTCTGGAAGAGAAAGTATCCTGAATGCCTGAATAGCTCTAAAATCCTCTTAACAATCTTTTTTGGCTTTCATGGATTGATTTGTGTGGTGCAGGGAGCCTCCAAATTTTAGTTATATTTTCTATAAACAATACCTGTCATAGTAATGAATTGATAGATTTACTTTATAGTCAGAACCATAAAGTTCAATATATGGTAGTTCAGTAAACGCCATTTGATCAACTGAAAATAATTTTACTTTCAAGATAAAGATCAGTCAAGGAATTTAATTAAAACTAGTCAAAGTCTAGTTATGGGTAATTGAACAATGAATTTTCAATAATATTAAGAACATAAACTAACAGAGTATAAAATTTGCCTCAGAAAACATCAAATTTAGAGGGAAAGAAATATAAGATGAATAGCAGGTGGGCACTCTCTTTATTTAAGGTGATAATTTGCATTATTATTTATACATTTTAGGTATAGCTTTAATAAGCAGTGTTTATTACTTAATGTATTCTTATTACTGCATATGCATCATTTACT
The DNA here is from genome assembly GCF_023721935.1 of Panthera uncia. Classification (NCBI taxonomy): domain Eukaryota; kingdom Metazoa; phylum Chordata; class Mammalia; order Carnivora; family Felidae; genus Panthera; species Panthera uncia. Next base: position 101,090,754 of record NC_064809.1, on the reverse strand, counting down.
TAATTTTTAATGTTTATTTATTTATAGTGTGGAGCCTGACACAGGGCTTGATACCACAAACTGTGAGATTGTGACCTGAGCTGAAATCAAGAGTCAGATGCTTAACGGACTGAGCCACCCAGGCACCCACATGTGCATCATTTAAAAGCTTGACTACATTCTTAACGCTAATTACAGAATTTAATTATAATTACTCTTTTATTAAGACCATAAGAGACTCTTAAATACAGAGAACAAACTGAGGGCTGCTGGCAAGGTGTTGGGTGGAGGGATGGGCTAAATGGGGGATGGGCATTAGGGAGGGCACTTGTTGGGATGAGCATTGAGTGTTCTGTAAGTGATGAATCACTAAATTCTATTCCTGGATTCATTATTACATTATATGTTAACTAACTTGGATTTAAATTTAAAAAATTATTTTTTAAAAAGAGAACAGTATTTCACAGGAAGACAGCTCATGTATGTACCTTTAATGTCCATGGTTATTCTCATCTGAACATTTGGCCCTGCACCAGCGCTATTGATCGCATAAACCTAAAGGAGAGAACCATCTTGTTACTACTTTTATTATTGTCATATGTAATTTTAAAATGTTTCCATTTTTAAAAACAACTGCATATAGTCTATTAATTATACTTTTCTTGTACTTACTCAAATGAATACAATATGTATAGGAAGAATGTTAATAATAAAGTAGTTCTTAAAACTGATTTTACAGTACTAAGTCCTGGAAACAGAGGCTGAGTGACCTAAACAGCCCTGTCCTAGTGACCAGGAAAGGATGTGGCTTCAATGTGAACCTGTAGGAGGAATAGACACAGAAAAGCCACTATGTCTATACTCCTTCATCTACTCTAACATCTGCTCCTTCTCTCTGTAGCTAGGTAACTCTGGCTTCCTTTAAATCCATATTCAAGACCCTCTTTTTTTTCCCTTCTCTGAGATGAAATCCTATTCCTTCAACCTTCTTGTTTTCCTGTATTAAATCATCCCTCTGAAAGTTGGCCTTTATGCCCTTCTTCACCCCTGCCCCAAAGTGTCCGACGCTGTAACCTGCATAATGTAGCATATACACATAAAACATTCTTGTTTGTATAGACAGAGGGTGATTCACACAAATGTGAATCCTTTCAATTAACTTTATCCTTAGGATGCTGTAGATACAGAATTTTCTTTTATTCACTTTATTTTTCTCTATAAAACAAAGACTCTATTCTTGCCCAAGTTCACTGAAAAACACAATTCAGAATATAATATGTTTATTGGAACTTATTAACTTGTTTTCTAAGTTAGTGTCCCCCTTCTACACTAGAGATACTTTGGGAATGTTTTTATTGAATTAAAACCATAATAATGTATACGATGCGGTAGATATGACAAATAAGCCAAGCCTAGACAATGTGGTTAAAAAATATCTAAAGGAGACCTTTATTGAACTTGTAAATTTAAGAAAAGAAGTATTAAAAATGAAAAGTGATATTATGGTGCACACCATTATTTTTGCTTCTTTATGGCGTAACCCAACATTCAAGTGAGATACTAAATGAAAAGTTGGGCAACACTACTCAAATTGCATTGTACAAAGAAGTCATTTGTAAGCCTGTTGAATGAAGAGATGCAGGTTTGATTCACTAGGTCGAGACAGAGGTGTACATTATACATTTCTAATAAATTCCTAGGAGTTGAGGATGCTATAAATTGCATTTTCTGAACAGAGAATTTTTTATTGCTCTTTAAATTATGAATTAATTGTACTTTGTTTCATTTCAATTTTTTTCTCTTATTCACAAAAGGCAAAACTGATGGAGCACTTGCTACTTCCCATAACTATAAATTTAATCCTTACCAAAGCCCTATAAAGAAGTCATCATTCCTATTACTGCTTTTTTCTTTCTTTCTTTTTTTGTTTCAAGTTTTTATTTAAATTCCAGTTAGTTAACACATAGTGTAATATTAGTTTCAAGAGTAGAATTTACTGTTTTCTTTCTTTCTTTCTTTCTTTCTTTCTGTCTTTCTGTCTTTCTGTCTTTCTGTCTTTCTGTCTTTCTGTCTTTCTTTTTTTAGGTAAGAAAACTGAGGTACAGAGTTGAAGCAACTGCCCAGAAACAAACTGCAGAATCAGGATATGAACACAGATCAGTTCATTCTCTTAACCACCCTTCCTCTAACAGATCTTTCACAGTAGTGGTTCATTTAATGGGATATACAACAAGAACCCTAGCAGCACAGTGAGTGAAGGAAGAAATGAAGATATGCAGATATATAGATACAATATATACAGAGAAAAACATACATATGAATATAAATTATTAATAACAGTATTCTGATGATTACACAATAATCATAAACAAGTGGTAGGAAAAGTAGTTTGCTAAGCTACCTGAAGGTTTAGCGTGAACACTATTTTTATTAAAAGATGATATTCAGAACCATATAATTCTATTTGAAAATTTCAAGAGATGCCACAAAAATACATTTTTGAAATAAATTATGTGTATGTGTCTGTTTGTATGTATATAAACATACACCTATATATTCTAAAATGGATAATTTAGAATTAGGATGTAAAATACTTAGCTTTAGTAATTGTTACATGAAATGCACATGAATTTCAAACATGTAGTTACATCTGCCCTTTGCCTTTGAAATTTGCTTTTCCGTTTTCCATTTATAAGCACACATTAACAGCTTCCTTTAGGTAGAATTATCTCTTTGCATATCACTGCTCTCTTACTTTTAACATGCCTTTTCTTTCTCCTTTATTTCTGGATTTCTACTATTGTTGTAGAAACTTTTTTGTTATCTACATGTTTTCACAGTACTTGCTGTATTATAATAGGAAATAAGCAATTTCATTTCTCTGCATATTATTTTCTGTTGGCATGTCTCACACAATCCTACAACAAGATACGAGAAATCTAGTGTATACAATAAGCTTCAGTATTTTTGAATGGTGAGTTTGTAAACTGACTTTGTAAAATAGGTAAATGATTAAAAGCTATGAATGCTTACACTGATATTGTATGTATGTCCACCTTTTAGTCCTTCTAACATTGCAATGACAGATGTGTCAGTTTTCTGGATAATACTGAGGTTGTGAATCTGGACAGCAGTAGGATCATCTTCCCGGTAAACCAAAGCTTGGTATACTTGGATATTTCCATTGGGTTGAGAAGGAGGAAGAAATGTTAACTGAAATTTTGTAACTTCGTCTGGTATCTTCCAAAATGTCATATTGTTAGGTGGATCGTTGGGGACTAAAATAAAATATTAAGCAGTTAAGTTTTTAAAATTGTGCCCCTCTTTTTAATCTACATATACAAATTATTTGCTTAGATTTCTCTTTATAAACTATGTTACACAAACTTTTAAAACTATATATATTATGGAAACAAGCAAAATGGCTGATACACAGCAGAATCATCAACATCTATAGGTCACAGGAATCATAATGGTGATCCAGTTAGTTGGGTCATGTATTGATTTTGACTTTTACATGTATTTATTTTTATATAGAAGGCATTTATATGACTTTTTGTACCTCTTATTTAAATATAACATAGACTCACAGGACGTTGCAAAAAATGGGACATATAGTCCCCTGGAACATTCCCCCAGCTTTTTCCAGTGGTGACAACTTACCTAACTGTAGTTTAATATCAAACCTGGATACTGGCATTGGTACAGGACTCTTAATTAGACTACAGATCATATTCAGATTTCACCATTTTTTCATGCTTTCATAAATGTGTGTGCAGTTCTGTGCAATTTCATTCCATGTACACATTCCTGCAATCATCACCAGAAATAAGGTACAGAACTATTCCAGCACCATAAAGAAACTTCCCCCTGGTCTCCCTTGTATTTACACTCCATGCATCCCCACAACACTAACCATTGTCCTCCAGGGTTCTGTCCTTTTAAGAAAAATAACAGAATAATGATTGAGGTCCATCAAAGTTGTTGTATGTATCAATGGTTCACTCTTTTTTTTTATTTTTATTTTTTTATTACTGAGTAGTGTTTCATTTTGTGGATACATCAAAGTTTATTTAATCACAGAAAAACATTTGGGTTGTTTCCAGTTTTTGTTATTACTAATAAACCTGCTATTAACATTCATTTACAGGTGTTTGTGTGAGCATACATTTTTAATTCTCTGTGATAACTGCCCAAGAGTATGATTGCTAGGTAATGTGCTCTAAGTACATGTTTGGTTTTATAAAAAGTGGCCAAACTATTTTTCAGTGTGGCTGTACCCTCTTTCATTCCCAGTCGCAATGAAGGGGAGAACCAGTCTCTTCGCATCTTTGCCAGAATTTGGCACCATCACCCTTTTTTATTTTTTTTAAAAATTTTTAAATGTGTTATTTATTTTTGAGACAGGAAGAGACAGAGCATGAACAGGGGAGGGTCAGAGAGAGAGAGACACAGAATCTGAAGCAGGCTCCCAGGCTCTGAGGTGTCAGCACAGAGCCCAACGCGGGGCTCGAACCCACCACTGTGAGATCATGACCTGAGCTGAAGTCGGACGCTCAACCGACTGAGCCACCCAGGTGCCCCATCCATCACCCTTTTTTAAATTACTATTTTATCTGTTGTAGTAGATGCACAGCGATAGCTCATTGTGGTCCTAATTTGCATTTCCTTAATAGCTAGTGGTGTTGAAAATCTATCTTATCGTGAGTTTAGTTGCCCACTCTATCTCCTTTGTTGTGAAATGTCTCTTCATGTCTTTTGCCAATTTATAATTGGACCTCTTTTAAGTGTTGAGTTTTGAGAGTTCTTTATATATTTTAGATATTCCATTTTATTTGTGATAAAAATTAGCCTAACATATAGCAGCTAAGTATCAGTAAACTATCATGAAAGAAAATGATACACGTGAAGATAAAATTAACTTATGAATAAAGTAATTAGTTCTTGCTGCATAATTAGTGTGCTTTATACAAGTGACTGATTGCATGAATTATCTACTTTGACCAAATTGAAATGGACATATCTTCCACACTAAGTGAAGGAATTCCTATGAAGAAGGCTGTTAATACTTGACTGTCAATAGTTCAGATGCTTAAGCTTTATTATCTTTATTTATTACTTATCACCTGGCAAATATCTCTATAGATAGTGCCCTGTAGCAGGCAAAAAAACAAGCAAATACATAACAGTGAGGAAAAAAAGAGAAACAAATAAACATGTTATAGTGCCAAATATCACACTTTAAGTGGAAAAATGCATAACTAAAGTAAAAATTAAATCGGCTCAAGACTTATTTTCACATTTGCTTGTATACATTTATATGATATAAAAATATTTTAATAAGAGACTTCTCTAAAAATCAGATCAGTTTTAAGGTTGGATAAGTGAAATAATTCTCTGAATGTTGGAAAGAATTTCTTATTCTCCAAATATCCTTTATTTTACACCTCAAATTCTACTCTTAGAGGTTTAGTAGTAATTTATTAAACTACAAAATTTTGGGGAGAGGTAGCACATTAAGATCTGACAATCAGTGCTTTATGGTATGAGTGGGAATAAATTCAGCAACATCTTTTCTCACAGGTAGGATGAGGGAGAAGTGTAAAAGTATCATAAAAAATAGATATCTGGAATATATGTGGCAGCAAAATGGAAACATGAAATTTTAGGTGCTGAGGATAAGATGTTATCTTTTAACGTAGAACCATAATTTTATAGACAATAGAGTATATAACACAATGAAAAGACTAGCTAAAAAACATTTTTTACCTCCTATACTTACCTTATAGATAGCAACAAAAAAACTATAGCAACACATCCCTTCATGTGCTCTTTCCAAAGATATATCTGGTGGCAAAGAACATCAGGAGTCTGAAGGAGGACAGGGCAAGCAAGTTCTGGGAAGCTGACTTTCCACACTTAATTCTTATTGGTTATAATCTTATTCATTCAGACCCTGTTTGGAGGAACTTGAGGAAATCTGTATGATCTGTATGGATTCTGACATTTATTAAATAGGTTATATAATAAAACATGTCATTTGATTAGGTTAAGAAAACAGATATGGTAAGCATGACCTGGATTCTAATTTTGAATTCCAGATACATAATGATAGAGTATTATCACTTTCATGTGCATTTAAGTCATGGACAGAAATAATTAACGGACAGAATTTTACATGAGGCATTAGTGGCCATAGACTGCTGGAAAATAGGCAAGGTAACTCAATTTCTGAAATATTTAGTGTTTAAATAAGTATAAAAAGTAGAATTCAGTACATTATCATGAGCTAATTTGTTTGTATTTCCAAGAACTGATTATTCTCCACAACTCCACTATGCCTAAAAAACGTAAACAGAAAACTTCACTTTTGTCAATTACAGTGGATCACTCAATTTTATATTTTGTATTTCATACACTTTAAAAATTTCTTGTGACATGTATCCTTTTTTAGGGGGTGGTGTGAGAAACTCTAAGAAACACATTTAAATCTGTCCATTTTTAGCAATGATGGAAAACATGCCTCACCTGATTCTAAAGTAGTAACAATCACTTCAGCGCTTGACTTTCCTTCTACATATGCAGCACTTATGTTTCCAGTGAATGCTGTGATTACCACAGAATACCTTGTGAATATTTTCAAATCTTTAATTTCTATGGTCTTATTTTCTTCATTTGATTTGATGAAGGAAATATTAAATTCATCACTGTCTACCTATAGGAAAAAATAGCTAGTAATTAAAGGAAGCAGCACTTAAGATCCAAATCACCAAACATAATAATAAAAAGCTACATGTGGTATATTTATCTAGCCAAGATTTAAATTATTTTTTCTTACAGTCAGATTGTCCTGGGAAATCTAAAATACTACTTTAACAGTTTCCTTATAAGCAAATATTTCAACAATTGAAAGTAGAAGGAAAAAAAATCAACCAACCACAAGTAATCAACCCCTCCAGTGAACGAGTAAGTATCATCTTGTGTCAATGAAACTCCACTTTCTACTTTAATGTCTTATAGGAGAAAGAATATAGGCTTTGGTAATCAACCATTAAGGGTTTAAATTCCAATTTGGTCACGTAATAGTTCCTGTAGCATTTGACAAGTCACTTATGTTGTCTGTGTCTTACTTTCTCTGTATGTAAAATTGGAGTACTAACATCTATTTAAACTGTTTTGTTGAGGTTTAGAAAAATAGATCTGAAGTAGCTGGCGCAGAGATTTTGATATTTCTTTTGACCATGACCTACAAAAAGGAAACACAGGGGTACCTGGGTGGCTCAGGCGGTTAAGCATTCGACTTCAGCTCAGGACATGATCTCCCAGTTTGTGGGTTTGAGTCCCGTGTTGGGCTCTGTGCTGACAGCTCAGAGCCTAGAACCTGCTTCAGATTCTGTGTACACATACACACTTCTTTATCACTTAAAAAAATGTTGAGAAATACAACTTCTTTCTGAAATGCACTTTGATATTTTCTGCTCTTTTAAATTTTATTGCAGTTCATTTAAGAAATTTTAGTCATGATGGCAGTTTGAAAAATTCCCATCTAGGACTATGCATGGCACTGGATAAGGACTCAATTAATTGCGGATGTTATAATTATTAGATGTGCAAAAATGAGCATCCTTAGGAGTATTAAATATAGTTGTATAGCGTGCTCAAACATACTATGTCTTTGATGGAGAGTCTGGCCTAGTCACTGCAGGGATTAAACATAGCTAAAATTTTTAGCATTAAAAAGAAGGGCCTTTCAGGGGTGCCTGGGTGGCTCAGTCAGTTAAGTGTCCGAGTTGGGCTCAGGTCATGATCTCACAGTTTGTGAGTTTGAGCCCTGCATTGGGCTCTGTGCTGACAGCTCAGAGCCCGGAGTCTGCTTCAGATTCTGTGTCTCCCTCTCCCTCTGCTCCTCCCCCACTCATGCTCTGTCTCTCTCTGTCTCTCTTTGTCTCTCAAAAATAAATAAATGTTAAAAATTTTTTTAAAAAGGGCCTTTCCTGAAATGAACATCAGAAAATTTGAAATCCTATAATATGTCCTACTCTCAGGTATCTTAATTGAAGCACTTAAAACCAGACTGTACACCACACTGTTCCCATTACTAGGTTCATTTTCAACTTGACCCTCCCTTGTAACTTTGAAAGGTTTTTGTTCAAAATATTCTTCAAATGCTCTTTTCTAAGAGATTTTTAACTTAAAGAAGATGTTACTATGAGGGATGTAGAAAAAGGCTAATAAATAATATGTGTATTGCAAAGTCAAATAGATTGTTCCCACCTCAGACAGAGATTTCAAGTAAGATGCCTCACGTCTCTAAAGTGGCAGAAAACAAGTCAGCATAGCAATACCATTGACCAAGTGCATGTACTCACTGGTAGAAAGTGTGTATGATTTAATTAGCTGTCAATATTTAAACATCACATAAAAATCTTTCCTTAAGACTAGGCTTATATTCATGCTGGGTAACAATTATCTAGAGATGACTTATAGTTGACTTCTGTAATGGGACGTAAGTGTCCAATTCATCACTACCTCATCCAGTTGGCTTCATTTTGACTGCTCATTTATGTTGCTTGACTGACCACTATACCTATCTGAACTCTGATTTTATAGAGTTTAGGTGAATTTCTCAAGATTCCATAGTTATTTAGTAGCTGAGATAGGATTTCCTTCCAAGTCTTTCAAGAATGCAGAACTCTCTACTACTACACCAGGCCTGATCATATAAAAGTAAAATTACACTATTCCAATGTCTTCCATTAAAACAGTGGATAACAATATTGAGGTAAAAATATGACATAATATGATTGTGATCTACTGTATCTTAAAAAGATACAGATACAACTTAAAAAGATACAGATACAGATCTACTCTATCTTAAATTCACTATCTTTCTTCACTAAACCTACCCTTTGTCATTGTTAATCATTACTTATCCACTTACTTGAGACTGAAACCTCAGACCTTTTTGATTCATTGTTCTCTATCAATTCCAAGCTCATATTATATTTGATCATCAATTATTATTATGAAATGTGTCCCATCATTTTTGCAGTGTGGCAGTTTTATAAGCAATGTCAGTTATTATTTGGTTGTATTTTCTTTCTTCTTCCTGCCCCATTTGCACCCTTCCCTACCTGCTACACCTCTATTCATTCCACAATCAATTTAACCTGCTCCTGAAGTCTCTTCTGTGTTGTATGACCCTCATAATAAGAACTTTAATTACTTTGCTAGTGTATATTTAGAAAAAATTACATACTTTATACTCTGTAATTGGAGTGTAACTAGCTGTTAATACTCTGGTGTCTCACACCCTAGTGTGAGCTACTTGAGAGCGGAACTTTATGTTTTGCATCCTTATTTTGATGAAAACAAAACAAAACAAAAAATGTTTGTTATTTTAAAAAATAAAGGGAGCAATGAACAAAGGACTATAAAATGCATTAATTTCCAGTAGTATCACCCAAGGTGATATCTGTACCATAAATCTTTAAGATTGTCAATTTTTGCTTAATTTAAGTCTCCTAGGAAAAGGGTCTTATGTCTCTGTGGCTAGTACTTGGCAAAGGTCAGGCTATAGCATAAGTCCTAAATTCAATGATATGTGTTCTTCCCTGGTGTAGAAGCCAATGATTTTTGAAGATAGATAATTATATACCCATGAAATGAGCTGCAGATAAGCTCGAAAAACAGTGACAACATGAAACTTGTTCACTTACACATAATCCAGCACTGAGCACAATGCTGGAATGTTGGATGTATTTAAAAGTATGTGTTGAATGAAAGAAAGAAAGAAGGAACTAAATGCTTAGTTCCAAGAATCCCAGGGAAACTATGAAGTGCCAGGATCTGTTTGAATACTTGCTCTTTTTGACTCAAAAGGTTTAGATGAGCATATATTTCAAGCTGGCAAATTTTATTTGCTACTTGATGGTTTTTCCTTTCTCCTGTCACACCATTATCTGCTGGTTTTAGCCAGGTCTTAACTATTGGAGAATTTATAATTTCTGTGCCTCAATTCCCCTTTATGCAAAATGAAGATAACATATTTACATCAAAATGTTAGCAAAGGAAAGGTAATGCTGTGTAACTGATATAAAAATAAGCAGTTATAACGTTATACATTCTTCTCTCTTTCTCTTGCTCATTTTTCATCTCAATAAGAATGCTAAGAGAATGAAGTTATGAATCACTTTTTAAAAAAATGTTTTATTTTCCCTTCCTTTAAGCACAATCAAAAGAGAATTGTTTTCACGAAAAATAGGTATCTTTTATTTGACCAAACACTGTGTTATCATTTTATAATTTGCTTTTAATACATAGTCCCAGAGCATTTGTCGTATATGCTGATTACTTTTGGCTAATTATGAACTAAAAGTCTTCACAAATAATGTTCTACAAAGGAAATCCCTTAAATTTTCTTTTAATCATGACAGGTCTTTTGAGATAGAAGCACTTCCATTTTAGAAATAATATAAAGACATAAGAAAAGTATAAAAGTTAAACAAAAGATAGGTAGAGATAGGCAAGAAAGGGGTAGAATTGCCCATAAATTACTCGACTTAATGCATTAGATGTCACCAGAAGAGAGGTCATCAGGTCCAGTGAAACCCAAGCAGGATGCTAACACAGTTTTTCCAATCCTCATCCTAGCTAAAACTCTGCATTATTTACATTGTTGATCATCCTATTTTAAGAGAAAGGCTTGACTCTCATTATTGGGTTTCCTTCTGTCTCGATGGCTACTCTAGTCTGGTGACTTCAGTGCCCTCTTATTTAAACGTTTGTATTCCCCAGATTCGATCTTCAGGTTAGCTGTTACAGAAGAGGTTCTTACTACATGTTCCATATTTAATCTCATCTCTTCCTATCATTTCAACTATCATACCAACACCTCCCAAATCTCCAAATTCAGGTTTCCTCTCCTGAGCTCCAGATTGATATATAATACTGCTAATACTGTCTTCATCTGAAGGTCTCCCAGGCATCTCAAACTTAGGGCATATAATACTGAATTCATTCCTTTCCTCTAAAAATTTCTTTCTCTTCACAGTTTTCCAAATAATATATCTTAAAATCATCCTCAATTATTCTTTTCACTCACCATCCACTGATTTTTTTTGCCAGATCCTGTAGATTTAAATTATTTTTCATTCTGTTGCCTCACTACATTTCCTTTGTCCTTATCTTTTCTTACCCAGTTACTCTAATAGCTTCTTGTCCCCTTGCCTAATTTTGTACTAAGATTGCTCTATCCTCTGCAGTGCAACCATGCTGATCCTATAAAATAGAAATCTATATCCCAACACTGCTTTAATTCCTCAATTGACACTCTACTGGCCTTATCATAAAACCCAAACTCTGTTACATGTTATACAGTCTGCCTCCTGATCTAGCTTCTTTTCTCAGCCCTTTTCTTGAATGCTTTCACCAGGGATTCCTGAACCACTTGCTTTTTCTTGAGTCTTACTTTTCACACTTTTATTACCATTCCTTTTTATGGTCTGCTTCAAGTATTTTTCAAAATTAAGCTCTGATGTTACCTTATTTGGGAGCTATTTCTCTTAATGTCTTCTCCCTTTTTGTATTGTGAGGTGTTTTTCACTGTATTTAAAAAAATTTTTTTTAATCTTTATTATTTATTTTTGAGAGAGAGAGAGACAGAGAGTATGAGCAGAGAAGAGGCAGAGAGAGAGGGAGACACAGAATCCGAAGCAGGCTCCGGGCTCTGAGCTGGTAGCACAGAGCCCGATGTGGGGCTCGAACCTACGAACCATGAGATCATGACCTGAGCCAAAGTTGGACGCTTAACCGACTGACCCACCCAGACGCCCCTGTATTTTTTTTTAATATGGAAAGCTTCATAAATTTGCATGCCACTCTTGCACAAGGGCCCTGCTAATTTTCTGCATCATTACAATTTTAGTACATACGCTGCCGAAGCAAGTATGTTTTCACTGTATTTTAAACCAATGTATTATTAATTTAATGACTGTTTATATACATCATCTATAGCCAGAGGATAAGCATAATGCTAATCATTCTAATCATACTTTATGTACATTTTTGGATCCTTACTATGTGTCTGACAATGTTTAAAGTTCTTTATGCATATTTTCTAATATAGTCCTGACAAAAATCTTTGTACCTTGGGTACTGTTATTAATCTTTATTTTACAGATGTGTATAGTGAAGAACACACAGGGTGTTTGCCTAGGTATATGCTTCAGTATGCGTTTAGGGTCTAACAGAGCTAGAATTACAATTCAAATAGCCTGATTACAAAATGTATATTCCTAATCATTCTCTATACCGCCTTTCGCAGAAGGTAAGACATGCCTTACCGATTTGACATCAATCAGATAGAATGTTGGTCCAGTAATGGTAGCAGGTTCACTCCAGCTGATGTTGATGCTAAAAGGTGATGTTGCTACCACATACACATTTTCAGGAGGACCATCTGGAGCTATAGAAATAGAAAATCAATTACCCTGAGACATTTGAGTTAGTATTTGCTACAATAATAGAAAAGGCCAGGAAAAAAGGATAGTTTTAATGAATTAATTATACATTATTTTGTAGTTCACAGCATGTTAAAGGCGTTGGCAAATTGAAAGAAGTAATTTCTTGCAATATAATTACTATACATAAACTTCCACGTGAGAGACAAATGATCATAAATATATGATTTTTGAACTCAAAACAATACTTTGACATGTAAGTCTTACTATTGCAAAATAAATCTTTTCGAATAAAAGTTTTTATTTAAAAATAGATTGCTTAAGAATATCGTTTTAGGAAAACCTGTGGAAACATGTTTGACTACAGAAAAGTGAAACTGGCACAAGGGAATTATATTTAAAATTGGGTTGCTTTTATTGTTTTCACTGAGGGAGAAACATAGGAAATAGGTTATACCAATGATATTATCACAAATGTAAACATTTCCTGCATTCATTATGATTCCAAATTCTTTAATTTGTTCTATTTGTATTACTGTTGCTTTTTTTTTAATCATGAGTGCAAAACAAGAGATAATATTTTAAGGTACTGACTACCGAAAACCCTTGTGTAAATTTTCAGTTTGCGAAACCGCTAGGAACTAGGAGGGTTAAGAAGGATTTAAGTCGCACTTGATGGGACATGCGTTGAACTAGGCACACTGTTGTGCGTATCTCTGGCCTCCTATGGCCTCTTGTCAATTCTTAGGACATTAAATGTTGGGAGATAAGTATTTCACAGTATTTCTGATTTTTAAATCCACAGGAGCAAACATTACTGAACAAATATTATTCCACAGATCCTGAGAAGGTATAAAGAAGAAGTTAAAACATACGTTTCCTCGAATAACTTATAAGAGCAAAACTGTGTTATCTTGGTCAAACAACAAAATTTCTGGACCTCAGTTTCCTCCTCAGATGCATATTTCACAGCGTTGTAAAAGAACCATGAATTCAAAATGTGTGAAAGTGGCCAGTTAGTTTACTATTTGGCCCATCATTGTCAATTAGTACAATGTATTATAATAAAGGGCAAGGTTAAGATAAAGACTAATTAGAAATACAAAGAATCGACTATGAGAGGGCAAAGGGTGAAGTGGTGAGTATAGATGGAGGAGGGAGTCTAGGTAAAGTTGCACAGAGGAGATGGGAATTGAATAGGCTTTGAAAGATGAGAAGGATTTCAATAATCAGAGGAGCAGGTTTAGGGGCACTTCTTTGCTAAAAGGATCACAGCCAAAGCCACAAAGACATAAACAGCAGGGTCCACAGACAGATAGAATTTTATCACTGTATAATTGCTTTCCTTGGTAATCTTATGTTTATTATTTTATACATTCAAAATTTATCCTAGGAAGGGGTCCACACACTTCATCAGACTGCTAAGTAATCTATGGTACAAAAAAGATTCAGAATCCCTAAATTCAAGGAATACAGATTATTATAGAGAGACTGGTGTTCGTGGAGCAATATAGCAGGGAACAAACCTCAAGTAGTCCTTCGGGAACTAAGACAGGTTATTAAAATAAATGTGAAGCTCATTCTTTAAATAATAGATTGTCATTGAAAGTTTTGGAAAAAGGAATGATTTTTCTAGTGATTTAGGAAGAAAACTCAGGTAGCTATGAAAAAGGTAAGTGCTCTGAAGCACTGAGCCCAGAGAGGCTATTTCCAAAAAGCCAGATGAGATGGGATGAGATCCTAAATTAGGATAGTGGCACTAGGCATAGATAGGAAGAGATGAATCCTGGAGCTATTTAGAAAATTTAATTTAAAAAAATTTGTTTTAACTTGAGGCTGATTATATGTGGATAAAAACAGACATAGAATATGTAGCAAAAGCTAATTCCCATGTTAATCAGGAGAATGCTCATAGAATTCACACCAACAACATATTCAGGAACAGATAATGGTTTTGGTAGGGAAAAGACTATGGAAGGAGATAATAATTTTCTATTTGTACTCATTGAGTCAGACATTCACAAGGACTGAAATGCCTCACTGACGGTTTGAAGGATAAGCCTAGAAGACAGGACCAGGATGGAAAAGTTTTGTTTTGTTTTTTTTACATTTCAGATAATTCCTTACAAATCAGGATAGCATAAACATGGCAAGCCTATCTGGTTCACGTGAGTCATATGCTCTGAAGAGAGCCAAAAGGTGTATTTCAGTATCAGATAGTTATTTAAAATGTTAATAGTAGTGGCAATTCTTTAAACTATGAATGTTTTATTAGCACTTAGAATATACTTCCAAGAGAGATATTATGTGTGGAATTTAGGTACCTGACTCAGCCCATAAAAATATATTTTAGTAGTAGCATTAAAATATTTTAAAACAGTATTCAGAAATAACAACAGAGGAATCTAGCAACCATAGCAAACCTGTATAGGGAAGTTTCTGTGGGAAAATGCCAAACATATTCTTCCTACATGTATCTTTTCAGATCCTTGTGCAACATTGACTCTCTGAACAATGACTCAGAGATCTAGTCCATATGGCCTAAGGAGGCATCCAGGAGAGAGAGTGAAAAGGGGATGCTTCAGGATTCCGAGATGTGATGATCTGTAAGGCGCTAATAATGATAACAGGATTGGGAACATGATTTCTCTGGTAACTAATGTGGAGAGATCATGGAATCCCAGCACTAACACACCTGTATATTCTGAGATCTTCAGACTTTATTACTTTTAATTTTATGATCCTAGATTTCTGAAAAGTGCCTCAAATTGTAGCATAATTCATTTAGATAATTACACATAACAAATGAGAGCTGAGAGCTCTCCTGCCACCTGCATAATTGTTTTTGGATGCCCTAACAGAATAACATATTTCATCTTTAAGAGTGGCAACCCTCTTTCTTTCCCAAGCTGGATATTCCTTAGAAATGTTATGCCCACCTTAACAAGTAGCAATGTAACAAACAGCATCCCTGAATCTCTTTATTCACAATGTTAAATGAGGAGTGGATAGGCTTCAGGGCAAGGTATACCATTACTGATCACTACTGCACACTTTCCTCATGGAGAAATCCGCTTTGAAAATGTTAGATGATTTGCAGGTTTTAATGACCTATCCTCTGCTTTTGACTCTGTAAAAGGGGATAAGCTAGAAGTACAAATTTATTAAGACAACCACTAATTAATAATTGTTTTTATTATTTAACATTTATTAATCTTCTTGCACAACCTGCCTTCCAGGTCTGTAAGAAGCATTGTGGAAAGGAGCAATTTACTCACAGCCAACAAATTTAAAGTATACCATTTTAAGAACATATTTTAGGTTCCTTTTCTCTTTATTTATTCCCAAATGTTTTGCTGGCTTTTGGATGAAATGTATACATTCATCCAACTAACAAATATCGATTGAGCACCTTCTGCATGCCAGACACTGGGAAGACACAAAGCCTATAAAAGTGATGGAAGTAATTGTGGACCTATCCATGTAGAGCTTCTAGAATGTAACGGCTATTCTTCACTGAAGAACTATTTATTGAACACCTACTACACGGCGGGCATTTTTGAAGTGCCAGTGATAGAGAAGAAAATCAAGGAGATGAAAGTTCATAGAACCTCTATTTTAGTGGAGGGAGACAAATGATATTTAAGTAAATTATATACCAGGCTAAGAAATGATATTCACTATGATAAAAAATGAAGCAGGGTAATAAGAATGGGGATGATGATGGGAGTTACTTTTAAATATGGTGGTCAGGGTATGCCTCTCTAAGCAGGTTAACATTAAAACAAAGATTTGAAGGAGGTAAAGAAGCATGAGAATGTTTGAAGGAAGAGTGTCACAGACAAGAGTATAGCTAATGCTAAGTTGCTGAGGCAGGATTTTGCCTGGTGTGTTCTAGGAATAACAAGGACTCCAGTGATCCTGAAGCCAGGTCAGAATGAGAGTATGAGAGGAAATGGGGACAGGTTTGTGTAGGGCCTTTAAGACCAGTGCTAGGGTCTTTGTAAGAACTGCTATCATGGACAAAAAGACAATGCCATCCTATATTTTCATAGTCTAAAGGAGTCCTATAGATTTTGACACTTGGTATCTAACTCATACCAGAAAGATGGGTCAAATTTAATTAGATCAAAAGAGGAAATATTATCTCCAGAATCGAATTCATATACCTCTATAAAGTATACCAATTCAATGGCTGTCACGACTAACCTTTAAACCAAACTCATTCTAGCAGGCAGGCAAGATGGTACATTATTGTTGCCCAGACAACACACACAGTTTACTGAGGATTTTCTGTGACTATGTGGATAGTAGCTTGTCTTTGGAAATGTTTCCAAGGAAATATGTCTACATCTCCTGTTTTCGGTAGTTTGGATCTTTTGGGTCTCGAGTGAGGACAGATCCAAAACCATTTCCCAAGGGAAACCTTGGCTAGTCTTGCAAGCTACAATGTCTGTAGACCAGCTCAGAAAGCAGTACTGAGGCCTTGCTTCAACTCTTGTCTTCCATAGTAAAATGTCAACCCTGCAAACGTTCCTTAAATACGAGTAATCAAACCCTCATCAGGGAGTGCCTGTTACTCCAAGCAGAGCTGAGAGGAAAATGACATTTAAAGAGCATTCATGGCACACACTAACCACTCACACTACTAAATATTTTAAGTTCTATACACTAATCAATAATTGTCAAAAGGCAAGATATTTAGCCCCTCACTGAGCTGTGCTTTAATGACACTTTTTGAACTTTTCCCAAAGATTTTATTTTTTCTCTTTTTAAAGAAATAATCACTCTAAACAGCATTTGTGTTTTCAGTAAATTTGATGAAATTGCCTGTTTTTTGTTATACAAGTGTTTCCAGTGTTGAATCCTGTGTGAAAAATTTCTCTTAGAATGTATTATATCAATTTGTATTCATGAAGGATTAGAATATAATGGGATAAGAACTCCTAAATCTGAACTAAAAAAATAAATAAATAAAAGTAAACACATACATAACTAAACTGACATAGGAACATACTATATAATATAATATGTAACTAATTACTTATTTCATCTGTATAAAGCAATTAAAGATACTCATTTAATTCATAGGTAATTTAAGAGAAATAAATAGAAAACCAAATTGCTCGTCTGTTAAAAAACAACATCTAATTATTTTAATAGTGTCTCAAATATTATAGTGTACTTCTAAGCATATAATATTTTGAAATTTCTTTTAGGTAATATTCTTTTGGAAACTGTCAAAATTCCAAAAATACATAATAAAACATAACCAGTATTTTTTTTCTCTTTATTTCAGTGTGAAGTAAACTATTATTAGAGTCACATAAGGGAAAATGCAAAATTACAATTATAAATGTCAACCACAAAAACCAAGGAAGTTTAAATCCTAAAGGCATAGAGAGTTGAAAATATGCCACTTTAAAAGCTTAGCAATGTATAAGCATCTTTGGGAGACTTTGTTTGTCTCTCCATAAACTGTCACATTCTGATTTAGGATTGTTTGTGAAATGAATCTAGTCAGTAATGGGCCAAGATATCACTATACCCTTTCTCTTATAAATCACAGCAATTTACTCAGTAGGAATGATCTATCTTTATTCTCTCATTCCCCATAATCCAATCACTTCCTCTCATAAGCACTTTTCCCCTGGTTTTCACAATAATGCATTTTCTGTAACTAACAACCATAATTTCCTGATTATCATGCTTCTATCCTTGCACAGGAATGTGGGTCTTATGTGGGTCAGGGTCATCTTTCCCATCCATCTGTGTCCCCGTGCTAAGTGTGTCAGCTGAAAGGTGAGTCTGGATAGACCATCATTTTGGCTAGTACATATAAGAGTTTTAATGCCCCTAAGTCTATATGCCAGTTTGATTAAGAACCATATATTTTGGTATGTCTAATACTATTCTTTCAGAATAAGAACATTCAAAAACTTGTTAGAACTTTGCCTTTTGCAGATCCCTGAAAATTTAATGATGAAAAATGTTGTAGAAAATACTGTATAGTTTTTAGTGTGCCATGCTAGAGTGACTTTCCTAAAAGAATAAATATAAACAAAAGATTTGACAACTCACAAGACAGAAAATATAGAGCTCTCTACACATGTGATTTAAATTGTATATCATTTAAGTTCAGCTAAAAGTTTATTTTAAGGGCCTACCCTTCAGGGTATTTTGGTTTCAGGATTTGGTACAGTGGATCACCAGATTCCTACCTACCATCATCAATAAATGAGAGACTCCATTCTTCCTCAGCATATACAAGTATTAGCCCCTGGGACTGAGTTCGCTTTGACTTAGCACACCTGGAAAAATTAGCTTTAAGTTTTACATGTCTCTCAGGACTAGAGGAAATCTAATTGGATGGTTTAAGTAGATTCCTTACATTTTAAATAATTCAGCTCATCAAGGGACCTAAAGAAATTTAGCAATTAGATTGACTATATTTATGCAGGCCAAGAGCATCTCAGGGCATATCCTACTGGTTACAATACTACACTAATCAGCTGTCCTTTCTTGGTGTTTAATGTTTCTCTAAACTCTGGTGATCTCATTGTCTCCTATGGGACACTATGACTGGTGTATAAAATATCTCCTACCATTCCACAAGACCTTAATTATGTTTTATAGTGAGATTTCCCAACAGCAAGATAGCATCACAAAGGCAAATATTATCAGCCTAAGAATCTGTCTAATCAGACTGTTTAATGAATACTGAGAATGATTCATGGATGCCCATAGTATTAGACCTCATTGAATGACCATTTTCTGTGATGTGTAATGAGTAATTTTCTGAGTCATTTCAATCTGGCTTAAGTTGAAAAAAAATACCAAATACATAAAACTCTCACTTCTAATACTAGCCAAACCAGTTAACAATAAAAGTATTCTAATATTAGTACTATTGTTTTTAGGATCAGAAAATACATCTTTTTCTAGAATAGCATTACGTCTACAAAATAACTTTCTACAACAGTTCTCAAAATATGGTCTCATACAAGCAGCATCAATATTATCTGGGAAGTTGTTAGGAAAGTGCATTCTGCGGTCACACCCCAGACTTCACGGAATCAGAAGGCTGGATAGGGATTGAATTACTGCCTTTGTGATAGTTAAGGAAGCAGTGGAGGGTTTGGGATCTTGTGGTGATAGATGTGGAAATATGCATGCAGCCAACACACACTCCCCAAAGTGGTCTCCTCCTACCTTCCATTTATTCTGGAAAAACTATGAAGAGGTTTCTCCCTACTGTCACTCCCTCCCATTTCCAGTGTGCCTAGAGTAATAACAGGCCATCGTGTTCCATAAGAACGTAAGAAAACATCATCAGTTCTACAGTAACTTGAAGTTCCGTGAAGGAACTGCTTGGAATAATTCAGATGAGGCTATCACCATGATGGAGGGTTGGGGCCAGGATAAATGTTCCTATTTCATCCTTCCCTTCATTGTATGCAGGTATAATCAGGGTAAAATAACTATCAGGTGTATCAGTAAAGAGACAAACTAAAAGTGTAAAGAAAAGTCCCATCCAATGTGTTTGGGAATAGAAATAGTTGCATTATACACTAGAAGCTTGTATAATATCTCCAGGTCTGTTTTAGTCCCAGTTGTCAAAGTTAATAATATCACATAGTGATAATCCTTAAAATTTCTTTTTACTGTCTTAGTGATTTTGCTGAAAAAGACACTGCATTTGCTTATGCAAATGAGATTTCAAAATATTTTTATTTACATTCTGGAAAACTTGCTTAAGGTTTGGCAAACTTTTTTTTGACATTAAATATGGAGTTGGAAGCTTTCGTAAACAGCTTAATTTTGTATGCCTACTATTATTTCCTTTAAATTATGATTTCACCTGAATATCTTTTCTTTGTAATCCTACTTAGCACCCCTCTGCTTCTTTTTTATGGTACTTTCATGTCATCAGGAGGCTTTACCCAAGTCCTAGTTAAGATCTAAGAGCACAGACTCTACCCTAGAAATAACTGAAATTCATGAATGAACCAATGTGTATAAAGTTCTTAGAACAGAACCAGCACAGAACAAACACTTGATAAGCTGTTGTCATTATTCTTAACCACCCAGCCAAGGGCTCTCAATTCAGTTACTGGGCCCAACTAAAAAGTGCCCTAAACTACTAGGTATAGCAATTATATGGTCTTTTCAGATTTGGGAGTTTTCCATAGTCAAATCAGAGTTCTCCCAACTTTCTTAGTAAATGTAGAAGAAAATGAAGCTGAATTTTTGTTGACCCAGGGCCTAGTATTGAGGCAGACCTGAACTGAGCTTAATGACTGAAAATCACAAAGAATTAAGCCTAACTTCACACTTCTTTCTGAACGAAGAGAAAAAAGATTCTCAGGAGAGTCCAAATAAATATAATTCAACATGAGATTTGAAGTTTGAGATGAGAAAGTCAGAGAATTCATTTGAATATTTGAAGGATAAAATACAGCTAGCTATACTTAGGGGAAAGATATTTTTTCTCAATTTTTTCTTGTGATAATGATTTAAAAAATAACTGATGATCTTTATAAAATCATTTTATTTTTATTGATTTTGCTGAAAAACACATTCTATGTAGTTATGTAATGGAATTTCAAAATATTTTTATTTAAACTCTGAAAACTTGCTTAATAACCTACCAAAAGCCCTTCTGAGTTAAATATATAGTGGGATGTTCTATTAAATCCTTTAATTTTATATGCTCACTATTATGACCTTTAAATTATGATTTCACTCAAATATCCTTTCTTTGTAATCATACTTAGCAGCCCAAATTTAGATGTTATTCTCCTCTGTTTTCTTCACGAACTATCAATCTCTTATGATCCCACCTTACTATACAAATTCATTAACTTTAGTACCTCAGTTAATTGTTTAGATACTGTTACTGCTTCTAAAATAGGAATGCATTATTTTCCTTTATTGTTTGAAATATTTCTCAATTTATTAAATGCATATTTCTTTCCTACATGCAGTTATCATACTCCCTATATTAATAAAAGTTAAAATAAAAACAGTATCAGCAATATAAAATAGACTAGTTTTGTGAAATAAAAGAAGCTGAACATGTTAAACATGGACAGTAACTGGGAGAATTTTAATTTTGGCTATAACCATGCAAGTATTTGAAAGACAAGTTATAGACCAAAAAAAAAATTGAGGAAAGTAATTAATATGAACTACTTTGCAATGGAGATTTTGGACATTGAAAAACTTGCACATTAAGTCAAATGTCTTCCTTGAGTCCAAATGCCATATTCATTTAGTGTTAGATACTGAGTAGGCATGGAGGGTAGAAACATATATATATAACATAATCACCTAGTCATCTCTGCTTTTAAGGAGCTCAGAGTTCCACAAAAGAGAGAGAGAGAAACAATTATGAAGCAATATGTTCAATACTTTAGAAACAATTTTTAGATGTGTGAGTGGAAAGAGGAACTCATAGAAGGCTTTGTAAAAGAGATGTTTGGTGTGAAACCTAAAGAAAAGAAGCTGGTCTCCAAAAAGAAGACAGGATGGTAAGAAAGAATAGCAAAGATTCTGGAGCACAAAAGAGATAGAGCAAGGCATGTATGGAGAATATAATGCAAAACCATAAATGATCTTATAGAGCATACTAAAAAGTATGATTTTTTACACAACAGTAAAATAGGAAACTATCAAAGATTTTAAGCAGAGGAATAACATGGTCAGATAGGTATATTCCAAAGCTAGATTCAGGTAAAGGGTAGAGAAAATGGGACCAGAAAGACCATTTAGGTAACTTTTGTAATAATCTAGGAAACGATTTTTTTAAGTTTATTTGTTTACTTTGAGAGAGAGACGGAGGGAGAGAGAGAGAGGGAATCCTAAGCAGGTTCTGCACGGTTAGCACAGAGCCTAATGTGGGGCTCAACCTCATGAACTGTGAGATCATGACCCGAGCCAAAACCAAGAGTTAGACGCTTAACTGACTGAGCCACCCAGGCGTCCCTCTACGAAATGAATTTTAAGGGTTTCGATTTAGAGACTCTTAACAGAGAAAATCACATTTAAGAAATACTCAGGAAGTAAATTCAGTAAGACTCAGGTATGTACTTGGGAGTGAGGGATAGCTAGAAAGAATTAAGAATAATTCCTAGATGACTGGCTTGAACAATTAAGTGAACAATGGTACAATGCACTGAAACAGGGAACACACACGTAGGGAAGGTTTGCAGTGGGGCAGGGGCAATGGTAATAATGGGGTCTGACATGTGTGTGGAAGTAAGCAGTCATACCAGTAACTTCAACATAGGTCTAGAAGAGAGATGTCCTCTTGAACTACACATTTGAGAGTCTCAGGCAACTAACTGAGAAGACTTTCAACAGCATCTAACAATTACACAGAAGTACAATCATCATGTCTAGAATAAATTATATCCATTTCCTCTAGTGTCAGCAGGTTAGAGCCATTCTAAAAATGCATTGTCACCAAATGGGCTTCTTTATGTCTTGCATTATATTTTCCCATTTATTCTTGGCTAACATCTCTTCTTGCCATTATGTAATTGCTTCTTTATAGAAGGGATAATACCTACCTTTGTTATGATAGCACTTATCACATTATAAGTACATTATACCATTTAGAATAAATTAAGGAAAATAATTGAATATATATTAACTCAGTAACCATTTCTTATTTTTTAAAATGTTAAGGAGTATTTTGCCCTCTATTTGGTTTTTCTTCTTTTTAGATCATAAAGTTGCATTCCTTGGAAGCCTCTTTGATGAAGCATGTTTTGTTGAATTTTTTTAACCTAACAGATGTTTGGGTAGTTAAAATTCCTCATGAGTATGGTATCCTGTGGTTTTCACAACCTAAGTGTTACCCCAGGAATTTTCCTTTTTTGCTGTCTTCCAGTCCTGGTGGTCTATAGGAGATGCACATTATGAGAGTCCCATTTCATTCCATACTAATTTCACACCCACACTCTTTTAAAGTTGTACATTTCCTCAGCATTATAAGTACTTATTGTGCACCATGGAGATATTTAACAGCTTTCCATTCATTCTACATTCCTCCCCCACACACAACTCAAATTGCTTTTGAGTATAAGGGTTAATCAGAAGAAAAAAAAAGATGAGTAAAATTATCTGCAAGAGTTTAATGTTTCAAGTTAAATATTTCTGTCATTTGTAATTTTTGTGATTATGTTTGTATCTATACACACTCAGCATGAAGTAGAGAGTTATGGCTATTATACAGATGACTTAAGGAGAAAAGCAATTTGGCTTCAATTATCTAGATCAGAGTATGTGGGAGAAAGAAATATTAGCTTGAGTTGGCTGAATATTGTTTCCTTTATTCACTCTAGTTTACAGTGGTAGATTCAGATTCAGAAAGTAACCCAAGTTAATTCTCACTTTGCTTCCCGGATCTTCAATTTGGGTGCTCTTCTTTACAAGCTTAAAGAGACTTAATATTACATATTTTCTTATTCTATACGCCATTTTGGAACATTTTATATTTATCATTCAGACTGGGTGGTCTAGAGTTACTCAATTTTGAAAAAGTTGATAGCAAACTAGCCATTAATTTCTAGCTCCTTATCAAGAAACTCCAGGTTTTGATATGAGGTTTTATTACTAAGTGCTTGGGTGCAACTTGATGCCATTACAAATGACACATCTGAAATAGTGATTTATACTAATTTATATTGTTGTTTAGTCTTTCTTACAATTGAGAGAAATTACTCATTTTAATCATTTTATCTTCTTATACCCTATTATTAAAGAACGTAACACTTTTTAAAATAATGATATATAATACTAAAATTATTATTTTTTTCCATTCAGGTTACTTTTTATGTTTGCAAAATATCTTTAATGCTTTTCATCTTTAATGTTCAGAATAAATATCTAATCTTTACTTACTTTCTATCTTAAAAAAGCATTACTACTTTTCGAGATTTTTGTTGCTTGACTATTTTATTTTATTTTTACATCACATGTTAGTTCACCATATACATTATCTGGCAATAATACATGTAGTGTCTTTTGTCTTTCACATCAAATGTAATCTCAGATTATGTCTCCTGGGCTTAATAAATAAAATTTTTCTTTCACTGTATAATTATGAAATTCAGATATGCGTGTATATAAATTCAATATATACACACACATTAAAATCAACTAAAATTCCTAGCTTTACCTACTTTCTTATCTCTAAGTATGTATGTATTTCTGTTTTCTAGTTAATTGGATTAGAAGTTATTTCTTTGCAAAATCAACAGTTTCAAAATAATAATATGTTTTAATAAACCAACCCAAATTTGATTGTTCCATATTTTTCTTTATATATAAAATTTAGAAAAAATGTCTTCTTTATTCCTGAGACCAAAAAAGTAACTAACTCATTCTCATTCTTGTAACTTACCCAATTTCCTATTCGCACACACATACAGATATTCAGATGAAATGCTAGTAAGTTGGAAAATGCCAAGAAAAATCATGTTGTCACAAATTCTGAAATACATAAATCTTTTTACTTTTCTTTCTTTAAATTTTTTTAATGTTTATTTATTTTTGAGAGAGACAGAGACAGAGTGTGAGTGGGAGAGTGGGGGGGGAGGCGAGGGAGGCGGGGCCAGCAGAAGGAAAGGGAGACAGAATCCCAAGCAGGCTCCAGGCTCTGAGCAAGCTGTCAACACAGCCTGCTGTGGGGCTCAAACTCACAAACCGCGAGATCATGGCCTGAGCCGAAGTTGGACACTTAACCAACTGAGCCACCCAGGAGCCCCTTTTTACTTTTCTTTCTTAATTACCATGGTAGAAAGGTGATTCTCTATGTATACTCTGGAATTAACATAGGGAAACTCTTTTATTCTATTGATAAACAACAGAGTAGAAAATCAGCTCTCAAGCATAAAGAAAAAGGTTAGAGAGGGAGGGAGCCAAAACATAAGAAACTCTTAAAAACTGAGAACAAACTAAGGGTTCATGGGGGTGTGGGAGGGAGGGGAGGGTGGGTGGTGGGTATTGAGGAGGGCACCTGTTAGGATAAGCACTGGGTGTTGTATGGAAACCAATTTGACAATATATTTCATATTAAAAAAAAAAAAAGAGGAAGGGAATAGGAGTAGTATAGAAAACCTACTTATATATTGACAAACGTCTTCATACCTAAGTATTCTCTGATGGTGAATTCAAATTGTAGCAATGAGATACTAGATCCAGAGGGAAGAAAAATACCGGATAAAAGACAAATTAGTACTCCATAGAGAGGCACTCTATGGATTAGTCATCAATTAAAGACCTGGAAGCTGGCATGAAGAAAAGCCATGATTACTCTCCACTGCATCAAGAACTAATCAACCAACCAACCAACGAACCACCAATGGCAAAGAAAGTCATCCTGGTAAAACTAGGAAAATAATGCTATTTAAAAAAAAAACAAAAAACCTCACACTGCTTGTGAAAAGTTTGCAATACTTTACCATTATTCTTTCAGACCAAAATGAGCAAAATGTACTAGTAGGAAATTGAAAATGACTAAATGCTAGTAAGTGGGTCATAGATATAAAAAGGGGGTAAGGAGGAGGGGGAACTAGGGTGGAAGTAATGATATTCAAATGGAAAAATTCCTAAATTTTCACATTAAGAATGTGGGATACTTTAAAACCTCAACTTTACCGTTT
Source organism: Panthera uncia (assembly GCF_023721935.1). NCBI lineage: Eukaryota > Metazoa > Chordata > Mammalia > Carnivora > Felidae > Panthera > Panthera uncia. The sequence continues at coordinate 101,064,641 of NC_064809.1, read as the reverse complement.
CATTTACCAGGTTCTGAATAAATCATGCTAATCGTTATTCTATGCTAATTGAACATCTAGCCTTATATCTGGAGTGCTTGAGGAGATGATGCATGCGGAGAGCCCACTTGCTGGCTCACCGTAGCGCCCCAAAGCAGGTACTATCTGAGTGAGATGACTGTAAGGAGTAGGATGGGAATCCTCAGTGTTAGCAGATGCACAGGCACACCGTTTATTTTAACCAAAGGCTACAAATTAGCTTCCACGGGCCAGATCTGGGCTACTGATGTGCTTAGTTTGAACAACTAAATGTTTTATATTAAAAAATAATTATCACAAGCAAGAAATGGAATGTTTTCACATTTACAAAACCTAAATTTCCCATTTCTCTGAGAACATCAGAAGTCCTGATAGCACGGCCTGCTTATAGGACACTCATCAGACTTTAGACAGCACATTCTCTGTTAATTTGTCACAGCTTCCACCATTCCCAACTGCCTTATAACAGCCTGCTTCAATGACATGATAATATACATGGAGAACCCGATAGACTCCACCAAAAGTCTTCTAGAACTGATACATGAATTCAGCAAAGTCGCAGGATACAATATCAATGTACAGAAATCAGTTGCATTCTTATACACTAATAATGAAGCAACAGAAAGACAAATAAAGAAACTGATCCCATTTACAATTGCACCAAGAAGCATAAAATACCTAGGAATAAATCTAACCAAAGATGTACAAGATCTGTATGCTGAAAACTATAGAAAGCTTATGAAGGAAATTGAAGAAGATATAAAGAAATGGAAAAACATTCCGTGCTCATGGGTTGGAAGAATAAATATTGTTAAAATGTCAATACTACCCAAGGCTATCTACATATTCAATGCAATCCCAATCAAAATTGCACCAGCATTCTTCTCGAAACTAGAACAAGCAATCCTAAAATTCATATGGAACCACAAAAGTCCCCGAATAGCCAAAGTAATTTTGAAGAAGAGAACCAAAGCAGGAGGCATCACAATCCCAGACGTTAGCCTCTACTACAAAGCTGTAACCATCAAGATAGCATGGTATTGGCACAAAAACAGACACATAGACCAATGGAATAAAATAGAAACCCCAGAACTAGACCCACAAACGTATGGTCAACTCATCTTTGACAAAGCAGGAAAGAACATCCAATGGAAAAAAAGACAGTCTCTTTAACAAATGGTGCTGGGAGAACTGGACAGCAACATGCAGAAGAATGAAACTAGACCACTTTCTTACACAATTCACAAAAATAAACTCAAAATGGATAAAGGACCTGAATGTGAGATAGGAAACCATCAAAACCTTAGAGGAGAAAGCAGGAAAAGACCTCTCTGACCTCAGCCGCAGCAATCTCTTACTTGACACATCCCCAAAGGCAAGGGGATTAAAGCAAAAATGAACTATTGGGACCTCATCAAGATAAAAAGCTTCTGCACAGCAAAGGAAACAATCAACAAAACTAAAAGGCAACCAACGGAATGGGAAAAGATATTTGCAAATGACATATCGGACAAAGGGCGAGTATCCAAAATCTATAAAGAGCTCACCAAACTCCACACCCAAAAAACAAATAATCCAGTGAAGAAATGGGCAGAAAACATGAATAGACACTTCTCTAAAGAAGACATCCGGATGGCCAAGAGGCACATGAAAAGATGCTCAATGTCGCTCCTCATCAGGGAAATACAAATCAAAACCACACTCAGATATCACCTCACGCCAATCAGAGTGGCCAAAATGAACAAATCAGGAGACTATAGATGCTGGCGAGGATGTGGAGAAATGGGAACCCTCTTGCACTGTTGGTGGGAATGCAAACTGGTGCAGCCACTCTGGAAAACAGTGTGGAGGTTCCTCAAAAAATTAAAAATAGACCTACCCTATAACCCAGCAGTAGCACTGCTAGGAATTTACTCAAGGGATACAGGAGTACTGATGCATAGGGGCACTTGTACCCCAATGTTTATAGCAGCACTCTCAACAATGGCCAAATTGTGGAAAAAGCCTAAATGTCCATCAAATGATGAATGGATAAAGAAATTGTGGTTTATATACACAATGGAGTACTACGTGGCAATGAGAAAGAATGAAATATGGCCTTTTGTAGCAACGTGGATGGAACTAGAGAGTGTGGTGCTAAGTGAAATAAGCCATACAGAGAAAGACAGATACTATATGTTTTCACTCTTATGTGGATCCTGAGAAACTTAACAGAAACCCATGGGGGAGGGGAAGGAAAAAGAAAAGAAGTTAGAGTGGGAGAGAGTCAAAGCATAAGAGACTCTTAAAAACTGAGAACAAACTGAGGGTTATGGGGGGGTGGGAGGAAGGGAAGGGTAGGTGATGGGCATTGAAAAGGGCACCTTTTGGGATGAGCACTGGGTGTTGTATGGAAACCAATTTGACAATAAATTTCATATATTATAAAAAAAAATAACAGCCTGCTTCATTCATTATAGTACCCTTTCACTTAACTTCCAGTTGCCCTGGGACTTAAAGTTTTTTTTTTTTTTTAATGTTTATTTATTTTTGAAAGAGAAAGAGAGAGAGAGAGAGAGACAGAGACAGAGACAGAGACAGAATGGTAGCAGGGGAGGGGCAGAGAGAGAGGGAGACATAGAACCTGAAGCAGGCTCCAGGCTCTGAGCTGTCAGCACAGAGCCTGATGTGGGGCTCGAACTCACAAACTGGAGATCATGACCTGAGCTGAAGTCCATCGCCTAACCGACTGAGCCACCCAGTTGCCCTTCTGGGACTTTAAAGTTTATTCATTCATTCAATGTATCATTTTTTAATCAAATCTTCATGTGTGATTTTTATTTATTCCTATTGGCTGATGAAACTAAAACTCCTACTTTACCTACTTTCTTATCTCTAAGCACGTATTTCTTTCTGTTTTCTAGTTAATTGGATTAGAATAGTTACTCCTTCTCAAAATCAATAGGTTCAAAATAACCATATTTATTCAATAAACCCAACCCAAATTTGATTGTTCCATAGTTTTCTTCTCTGTGTTATGGCACCATCATGCTCAGTATCACCTGAACTGGAAGACAGTTCATTCTCCCCTTCCCACTTCAGCTTATTAAATGAAGTTTCACTCACTTAGAAAATATTTACAGAGTACCTACTCTTACCAGGAACCATTCTCTAGGCAATAGAAATAGCAATGGTCAAGACAGATTCTAAAAACAAACAAATAAAAATAAAAAAGCTATTGCATAATTATAAATGCTCATTAAGGTAAGATGGCATTCTAGAAAAATACTGCAAGGCTATTTTAAATTGGGTGGTCAGAGAAATCCATTTTGGGCAGGAATCATTTAAGTAGAGGTATACATTATGAAAAGCTGCTCATGTGAAGATGGAAGTAAAAGAGCATTCCAGTCAAAAGGAAGAAGGGGTGCAGAGGCCCAAGTTCTGGGAGTCAAGTGCAATTAAGCAACAGAAAAAGTAAATGGTGAGTATAGTGAGGGGAAAGTAGTTACAGATGAGGTTAGAGGGTTAAGTAAGAGCTAGGTCATGTAGGGCTTTGTTAATCGTGTTAAGAAATTTGAATTTTCTTCTAAAGTAATGGAAATTCTTTGAATGGCTTTAAACAAAGAGGTGACATCATCTGATTTAGGTTTAAAAAGATGGGCCTAAAAGCTCAGGAAGTCAGTAAGAGGTCAATGCAGTGGTAGTAGTAACAAGGACAGGACTGGTATTATAGCAATGCAAATGAAGGGATGTATTTAGATGGCACAGTTGAAATAAATCATTGGCAGAGTTGAGGAGGAACAGAATTCTGCCTAGATTTTCATTTTCTGCAACCAGATGAGTAATGGTGAACTTTACTGAAACAGGGAAGTTTGGAGGATGAAAGGTTTAGTGTTTAGACCACATTAACTTTCAGAGTTATATTTGACACACATGCCCAATGATGTCAATTGACCAGGTACATATACTGGTCTGGGTTCTAGGGAGGAGTCAGAGCTGGAAATAGATATTTGAGAATAAGACTTTAAAGCCATAGGACAGGATAAGGTTACTTGAAGGTCAGATCTCCTAAGGGTTGTGTATTGAAACAGAAAAAGGTCAAATATAGATATATGGGCTCTCCAACACTTAGAGTTAAAAAAAGAATGAGCAAAGAAGACTGAAAAGAGTTACTAGCGAAGATAGGAGAAAAACCAGAAGAGAGGATACTATAGAACCCAAGTCAAAGTGCTACAAGGAGCAGAAGCTGGAAAATTGTGTTGAAGGCTGAATCACGTGGATTCTATCTCAAATGTTGTGTTGCATTAACAAATATTGATTGGAATTTTATGCAAACATTATGCCAGGTACTCCTGGGAAGAGTAACAAGAGGCACAATCAGGGACCTAAAAATAAAACTTCTAGATCAAAGTTTATTTCTCTATCTATAAAGATCTACAACAGCATCTATTTATCACTGACAATCTGTGTGTGTGTGTGTGTGTGTGTGTGTGTGTGTGTGTTTGCACGTGTGTATGTTACTCTACCTATAGGTATCAAAAACTTTTAGGAAAATGTGATTTGGATTTGAAAGGAATCATCTAGTAACAGTCTTGATCAAGAGAGAAGAATGATAACTTAAGGTCCCTATTTGGATGGCTTATGTGGGATGGTGTTGAGATGGGCGACCCGGCCAACTTGAAATTTCCTATGAATATCTTGGGGTGGAAGTGGCATTTCAGATTGTGCAGCCATTCCTGAGCTCTGACTTGCAGGACTTGATTTATAATTTATTTGTTTTTTTATGGAAGACATTACAATTCTATGTAGATAGTGTTCAGGATAAATAATAGACATTTATTTACTTACTAATGGGTAATCATATTATCTAACCAAGTAGAGTAATCAGTTAGTTTTAAAATATAAAACTAAAGTAGCAAGAGCATCTTACCTATACTTTGAGTGATTTCTATGGAAAAGCATGTAAAGAGATTTTTCTTGAATACAAAAGTCCTGAAAGATAGGTAGATGGCAGAATAATTTTGAAAAATTATTATGTGTTTTTTCTTTGTATTTTTTCCTTCCCCATATCTCAAGCTAGGAGTTGCACTCTTGGTATTTCCTTCCTCAGAATTTTATTAGGTAAAAAGCACAAGCTGAAAAGCTGCTTGCTGAGAGATCTGTCTCAGCTATTGCAAGAGTGTGTGTGTGTGTGTGTGTGTGTGTGTGTGTGTGTGCGCGCGCGCACGTGCGCCTAAAGTCACTGAAAAGGTTGTAAAGTCTGGCTTAAAAGCAGCAAAGCATCTATACATGAAGTGAAAAGGTAGGCATGGACTAAGGGTGCTCAGTGGCAATCAGTATAGCCTAATAATACTACAAGAGAGGCACATAATGCTTTATTGAAAGAGAAGACTCTAGGACCTCGGTACAACTCTGAAAGTCTGAGAAAAGCCCTAACAAATAATGTTTGAAATTGAATTTCCCATTGGGATTCAATTAAATTAAAAACAAATGGTACTATGTGCATTAGTGTATACACTAATTCAGTTATTCTCATGTTCAGCGATTTTATACACAACTGTATTAAGTAGAAATCATTAACAGATATCAATGTGTGTGTATATGTATTTATTTATAAGTGTGTAATACTTATTTCTTTTGCATAGAAGCCATTAAAATTCCGTGTAGATAGTGTTCAGGATAAGCACCAGAAATTTATTTAGCTAATTATGATTAATGCTGTCTAAGCAAGTAGGCTAACTAGTTAGTTTTAAAAATAAAATTAAAGTTGCAAGAGCAATTATTACATATACTTTGAGTGATTTTTGTGGAAAATCATTCAAAGAGCTTTTTCTTGAATGCAGAAGTATAAATACACATACAAGATAATACTTACGGCCAGGCAGGGTTTGTGTAGATATCCAATTTGAAGCACTGCCATAACCAGCATTGGTGCTGGCAGCCACTTGGAATCTGTACCATCTAAATTTCTTTAATCCATACACTGTCTCTTCAGTTAGGTTAGCTTCATAAAGGTATTGGGTTTTTTGATACTCAACACATTCTTCAGAATCCCATTCTATGCATTTCTGAGCCCGCAACTGAGTGGTGATCTTGTAATTTTGGAAGTAGCCAAGAATAGAGTCAGGTCTCATCCATGTTAATGTTGCACTAGTTGACTGAACATTAGAAAAAGCAATATTTGTGGGTACACTGGGGACTAAAAATTAAGGGAGAAAAAATGAAAACAATTAGAATTACCAAAAATTTTCTAAATGGAAGGAAGAAATGGATTAAAAAATATGTCCCTATTATGCACCTAGTGGCAATCTCTTATTACAACTGCCCTTAGATTAGTATCACCACATTTAATGAGCAGAACCTTAAGATGATGCTTCAGAGACTGCTGGTTCAAACGGTAGAGGGCAAAACAACTGTGATTTTATCAATTCCCAATTTTGCTCCCAAATTCACTCATAAGAATCTTATATAAACTTACTTTGGCTTCATATATAAGTATTGGTACAAAAGAAAACTATATGCTCATTTAAACTTATGTACTTCTCTGGGTACGGTCTGAGTTTTAATATTCAGTTCCCAAGAAAAACATACTCATATTTAAATGTCTATATAGACACAATTACATCTTATACATAGTAAATGCTGAATATAAAATAATTCTAAATAAACAATATTATTAACTTAATTGATTTATTTAATTAGCTGATTTTTATTTTGTCTTGCATATATCTAAAACTGACAAAATCTTTTCTAGAATATCATCCAGAAGACTAATGTTAATACACAGACTATGGGGCACCTGGGTGGCTCAGTCGGTTGAGCATCAGACTTCTGTTCAGGCCATGATTTCACAGTTCGTGAGTTTGAGCCCCATGTAGGGCTCTGTGCTGGCAGCTCAGAGCTTGGAGCCTGCTTTGGATTCTGTGTCTCCCTCTCTGTCTGACCCTCCCCTGCTCATGTTCTGTCTCTCTCTCTCTCTTTCTCTCTCTCTCAAAAATAAACGTTAAAAAATTTTAAAAAATACACAGACTAAGGTATCTGTATATTACCCACAATCACATAGTCCTACTTGGAGTCACTTAATAGATTTCATATTAACCACTGGTTTGCTATATACATATCATGTGTCAGGCTCTGAGCCTGGTGTTAAGGATTCAATATACATAAGGCTTATGTCTTATTTTCAAGAAATAGCCATTTATTGAATTAGTAATAATACAAGCATGTTATGGTTAGGAATACGAAAGAACAATGCACTACGTGGTATAAGCACTTTCTTCAACCATGCCTTTACCTGTGTGTGTGTACAACGGTTTTTGCTTAGAAGGCTGAGATAGAATGATACCAAGTGACTTGTGTGAAAATTATATAATTCACAAAAGCTGTATAACAATAGTCACATTTAAAAATAAGAAAATGATGAGTTAGAAAACCCATTCATTCCTAAACATCATATGTTTTTTTTAAGTTTATTTACTTATTTTGAAAGAAAGTGGGGAGAGTGCAAAAATGGGGGAGGCGGGAAGGGAGAGGGCGACAGAGAATCCCAACCAGGCTCCGCTTTGTCAGTGCAGAGACTGATATGCAGCCAGAACTCAGGAACTGCAAGATCATGACGTGAGCCAAAGTCAGATGCTTAACTGACTGAGCCACCCAGGTGACCCCTACACATATCATATTAATTCAGGATTCAATAAATATCTAACGAGCACCTAATTTGTGTCAAGTGCTTAACAGCATTTACACAATAAAAGTATAAGTAAATATTGTATATAATATTTTAGATGATGATTGCTGTTATGGGGAGAAATAAGGAAGAAATAAGAAAGAGAGAGAGATGATCTAGGGATATTGAAATTTTTAATTGAGTAGTCAGAGAAGACGTGAAGTTCTAATCTAAGCTCTTTAGATTAGAAGGCATGAAGTTCCTGATGAAGGCTTGGGGAAAACCATGGGAATATTTGAAAAAAGGACATTCCCTGCAGGGGAAAATGCATGATTATAGGCACTAAGTTGGAGCTATGCTTGGTATATTTGGAGAATAACAAGGAGGCCAGTGTGGCTAGAAGGAGTTGCAGTCTAAGAGGAAATAATGAAGGCTAGATTGTGTATGACATTGTAGGACATTGTTAATGACTTTCATTTGAGCAGAGGAATGACAGGCTCTAACATGTTTTCATGGAATTGCACCAGTCACTGTGCAGAGCATAGACTGAAGGGAGATAAGGGTGAAAACAGGGAGAGCAATTAGTAGGCTGTTGCAATGTCAACACAACAGATCATGATGGTCTGACCCAGACTGCAGCAGCAGAAATGAACAGCTTTCAGAGCTGAACATCATTTGAAAGGGAGCTGACAGGATTTGCTGATGCATGACATGTGAGGTGGAAGGGAAAGAGAGAGTAGAGGAATGCCCTATGGTCTCCGGATTGAGCAAACAGAAAGATGAAGTCATTATTAACCAAGCTGGAAAGAGTAAGCTTTGGGGAGAGAGACTAAGAATTTATTTTGAGCATGTTAACTTTGAAATGCCTAGCAGATACCCAGAAAGAGATGTCAAATAGTAGATGGATACATTAGTCTGGAGTTCTGTAGAAAGGCCTTAACTCCAGTTAAAATTTTTAATTTCCTCTTAAATTTTTATTGAATTATCTATAGATCTATTGCTTATATATTTGCCTAAATCTGGAAGAGAAGACAAAGTCTAATGCAATGGAAAACAAGAAGTAGATAACTTAAAGCCATATGATTAGATTAAATTACTCTATTTTCCAATACTAATAGTTATCATTGAATCTTACTGTATTTAATTAAACATTAACCTTCAAAGTAGCATTACAAACAGAATACTTGATATGCTACCTACAACACACCCCTCTTCTATTTTTAGTTATGCAGAAAAGCAACTAGAGAAAAAGTCATTTTTAAGGAAAATATACCTTATAGAGGAATCAGTTTTAGATCTGATTAAAAAATAGAATTTCCAGGGGCACCTGGGTAACTCAGTTGGTTAAGCGTCTGACTTTGGCTCAGGTCATGATCTCATGGTTTGTGTGTTTGAGCCCTCTGTCGGGTTCTGTGCTGACAGCTCAGAGCCTGGAACCTGCTTCTGATTCTGTGTCTCCCTCTCTCTCTGCCCCTTCCCTGTTTGCTCTCTCTCTCTCTCTCAAAAATAAACATTAAAAAATTTTTTTAATTGAATTTCTATAAAAGGTAGAACTTCCATAATTTACTTAAATCTCGTAGCCACTAAATTTGAACTCAGACCACCTGAAGAGAAAACAAATTTAGACATATGGGTGATTTGAGGGTTCAGGAAAGTTTTAAGTGAAAAGGTGGCATGTGAGATAGAATTTCACTGATTATAAAGGTAGAGACTTAGAAGAGGGGGTAATGTGATCTAAGTCAAGTTCAACTATAGTTTATAATTCATATTGGCAATTACAAACAGAAAGGCTGTACAATAACTGGGGAACATACTGTGTTAGAAGGACTTACAGTTTGTCAGGCAATGGAAAGCTATCAAGGTGTCAGAGTGAGATGTTCAGAAATACATTTTATCAAGTCTTGTCTGGTAATTACACAACAGGAGAAGGGACAAATTTATAGACCACTGGATGTGTTCAGGACAAAGAAGATAGTAGCAATAAGAAATAAATACATTTTTAGATCTATTTTGGTGGTTGAATTCATGGAACAGGCAAATGAATCAAAATATGACAGGGTTAGAATTTGATGGAAGTTTAGAGATGATCCTGGTCAATTTGGCTTTTTATGTCTGACCTTTAGGTAGGCAGATGTCCCCCAAGATTCCTGGCCCTTGTATACTCCCCTCCGTTCAGTTTTTCAACCAAGCACTGCTATAGGTGCTGATATGGAAAAGTTTTTTCAGCTGTAATTAAGAAACCAAATCAGTTAAGGAATATACTTGTGATAAGCCCTGGGTGTTGTATGGAAATGTTGAATTATTATAGTGTACACCTGAAGCCAGTATTACACTGTTAACTGAAATTTAAATGAAAACTTTTAAAAAATAAAAAATAAACAAAAGAGGCAGAGATTATCCAGTAGACCTGATTTTATAGCATGAGTCCTTTAAAAGCAGAGAGTTTTCTTTGGCTCATTACAGAGGAAGTAACATATTCTAGACAAGAGATATATTCAATGTACAAAAATTTATCCATTGCTGGTTTTGAAGAAGAGGGCCATATGGTAAAGAATCTAGGACTATCTCTAGAAATTAAGAGCAACCTCTTGGCTATGAGCCAGCCAGGAAATGGGAATCTGAGATCTACAACTGTAAGAAACCAAATTCTGCCACAAACTTGTGAGCTTAGAAGAGAATTGAGCTCCACATGAGAATACAGCTGAATGACACCTTGATTTCAGCTTGTGAATCTCTGGGTAAGGAATCCAGGCATAACATAGCCAAACTTCTGACCAACAGAACTGTGTAATAAGCAATAAGTGTTGTTTTAAACCACAAAATTTGTGATAACTTGTGACATGACAATAGAATACTAATACAATTTCCTCCTTTAAAATGACCAACTTCTACTTTTCTGGCCTCTGCTTAAATATGTAGAGCAAAAGGAAACTCAAAATCTTGAGGGGCTTCTTTTAAAATTTATTTCCAGATACCTCTATTAGTTTGTCCTTTGTTGGGTTTTTAAAATGTTTTTATTTATTTATTTGAGGAGAAGAGGGGGCAGAAAGAGAGGGAGAGAGAGAATCCTAAGCAGGCTCTGTGCTGCCAGTGCAGAGCCCAATGTGGGGCTTGATCTCATGAACTATGAGATCATGACCTGAGCTGAAACCAAGAGTCAAACATTTAACCTACTGAGTCACCCAGGTGCCCCTGTACCTCATTGTTTTGAACTGATAGTCACCCTCCTATAAATATTAATTCTACTCTGAAAACCCACCTTCAATAGGCCTAATCCTTTTTTATTTTTTTAATTTTTTTAAAAATTTTATTTTAGAGACAAGGAGAGGAACACACACACACACACACACACACACAGAGAGAGAGAGAGAGAGAGAGAGAGAGAAAATGAATCTTAAGCAGGCTTCATACTCAGTGCATAGCTGATGTGAGACTGGATCCCACAACTCTGGGATCATGATCTAAGCCAAAATCAAGAACCATATGCTCAACCAACTGAGCCACCCAGGTGCCCTCTAATCCTCTTTTCATTGCCACTTCATTCCAACATGTACACCAAAGATCTAGAAAGGTTTTGATTCTACATTCATATCAATAAAAACAATTAATTACTCCAAAACGTGTATGCTTATTATTATATACACATGCAAATATCAATCTACATACTAGACTGTGTCTCTGAAGGTCTAGAGTAATGCTTGCAACAAAACAGGCACTCAATAAATATTTTTTTAATGTATGAACAAATGAGTAAGAGTAACAGGAGATTTGATTTAGATAAATGGTCAGGAAAGGCTTTAATTTAATTAGATAACAGAGAAGATGTAGCTTCCTAGGTGAAAACATCAGGATGTGTTAAGATTCTGAGGGAAAAGAGAGTAGTTTTTAGGAACCCTTAAGAAACATATCTGAGTCCACAAGGACATGGATAAAGGTAGGAAGCTGGAGATATAAGCCAGAATCAGATAATGTTGAGCCTTCTGAACTGGATTCAAGATTTTTAGTTTTATCCCTAAGAGCAGTGGGGATACTTGAGAAGTTTAATGTTGACTTTTCAACTGCATTAAAACCATAGACTCTCTTCTTTCCTGGGAAACAGGGAGTATGATCTACACATTTCCCTCTCTTTTGAGTCCATGATCAATTTCCCTTACCCAGGGTTTACTAAGCAATTAAAGTGGAAAGAAAAAGGGATGCATTAGTTATCCAATGAACTGGAGAAGGCAAGAGTCTACCCTTTTCCTAATTCAACAAAAGGGATGACTAAATGCCCATGGTTCTATGACCAATTTTTCCCCCCTCCAATATTCAGATCTTAGGAATGAAGACTCCAATGGCAAAATATGTTACATAGTAAAAATTTTCAGCAGATTAATTCTGGTTCACAGACCTTATGTTTTCCAAATAAATAACACAGAGGAGGAAAAAAGGTCTAAAAGGATAGTAATTTAACTTGATAAGGAAAAAAGAAGAATTTTTTGTAACCTGACTAAAGGAAGAGGAACAACAATTGAGTTGCCCTCCATTTGACAGACACAGTGATGGACCTTCCACAGATACATAGTGTCTGGCACATACTGGGCACTCAATAAGTGTTGACTGTATGCATAAATTATGTGTCATTCAAACAGTCCTTTGGTTTTCACGTGGTGCAAAATTTTACGCACATATCCCAAATAAATTTATTTAGAAAGATAAACCAGAAATAAATCTAAGTTGAAGCCAAATACATAGTATAACTCATAGACAGTTTTTTTTAAAGGCTACCTCAGTGGCACTCATAAATGACCAGCATTTATATGCGGTATCTTCTCTTTTGATGAACTGCGTGTTGAACTAGACTATTTCAAAGCAACTGCCCTATTGAATTACAGATACAAAAAGGATTACACTCATTTTAGCATGGAGAATCGGATTTCCATTCTTTAAGAATGACTAAAAACCTCAATTTTTTTCTATCCACAGATGGTACTAATTTGAACACATCATTCCATGCTTCCTGGAGTAATCACACAGCTTGCTTAGATTTTCTAAACATGACTGAACTGTGATGAAGCGATCAACATTCACTGGCAAGGTATTCCGTAAATTACATTTTTATTCATAAATTATTCTTATCTGTGAAGTACTTTCATCATGATTGAAATGAAAGCTATAGAACTATATAAGTGACATTTGTTGTAGGTTGAATGCATGTCAGTTGTTACTATTTAGTAGGGTTCCACTTAGAAGATGAAAGTGTGTATAAAGTGTAATTATTCTCTAAACTTCTGAATATCAGTTATGAGCAGTTGCCAACCTCCCATGATAAGATTCTTATGGTAGTCTGTATTGACTTCTCACTGACCTGATTAAGTATACTAACAGGAAAGACCAAGTTTCCTTAATTCTTTATTTATGACTATATTTTTATCTTCCACTGCAGAGGTACTTTCTTTTAAGCAAAACAGATGCCTGAAAATTTATATTTATAAATTATATTTATAAAATTTTAAAAAGTATGAACACAATGTTTCCTAGGTTATTAAGAATATTTTTGTCTCTACTAATTTTAAATAATCTACAGTCTTTTTAGAAACACAAAATACTAATATGTGATCTTATACAAATAAAAGTACAGTTTACCAACACTAACACAGTATGAATCAATATAAAAATAGAAATTCCTACAAAGTTCAGTGCAAAAAATATTTCAGCCTACCAGATACAAATTTTGCACTAATTTGAATTTAATCAATAGCAATTACTGAACATTCACACTGAATGGTGTGAGCAAGTTATTAGTCTTAGGGTATAAGTTGTTTTTCATACACATACGAAAAGTAATTTAGCTAACAGAAACCACCACAAATAGGTGATGCCCAAAGGAAAGTTTCAATGGAAGAATATCTAGTGGCTATAATTTGGAGGAACAATTGAGAATCAGTAAATACGTGCTGGAAAAGATGTTTAAACACAATGAGTATGGGAAAGATAGAAGTAGCTACAAATTGTCAAAGTCTAGAAAGTATACTAGACTGGAATAAAGAAAGTTTAAGGAAGTAATAAGAAAAAAGAGGGGGCCATAAAGTGTGTTATGTTACTGAAAGGCACTGAAAGTTTGAGAGGTGAGTTTAGGTAACTACTGGAGGCACTAGAGAGCAATCAACAAAATGAATTTGTAAAGTCTAAACTTAAGAAAAGCCTGAGCCTCCCCATAGCTAGTTAATAGGAAAAGTTTAATTTGATAGAAAGTGGTTAGATGTTGTATATATACAGTACAATGCAGATTACAATAATAACAAAGAATAATTAGAAACAGAGCTTTTAAAAAAGGCAAAAGAATATCAGCAGAATGTGATTATTTTTTGGGCAGAGAAGAGTACAACATAGAATGAACCCAGGAATTGGGTCAACAGATAAAAAGTACACTGTACACTTCCTAGAGGGAGGCTATGATTTGGCCCTGTGTTACAGAAAGTAATACAAAGGAAAAACTCAAGATTGTAAATCTCTGTGATTATAAATAAAGAAAAATTAATAAGAAAATGCAATAACCTGTTACTGAGATGAGAGATATATTTCTCTCTCAAAAAAAAATCAGATAAACAGGTTACAATGTAATTTAATGAACAATATCCTCAACAACATCCTTACATAGTAAATGCCAAGTATCTTTAACTTGGCTCTTTCTTACAATGTCTCTCAATGTGAGTGAGCAGAGTAACTATCAAACATGGTTTTGTAAAACTATTTCTTCAGAGGTTCTAATTATTCAGTTCAGGCACTCTTCTCTCTAGCAGTCTGGCTTACTCCAGAAATAGATTTTGGAGTAGCTGGGCCAGAATTTATCAAAATAAACATGATTTCAGGTGGTGTTACAAAGCTGGGAATATGGACTGACATACTGTTATTAGTGTGCCAAATTAAATCATCTTAACATATTCCATTCACACGAAAAAGAACTGAAGAAGTATCTGTAAACAGGACAAAATTTCCTAAAAATGTTTAAAGTGTCTGTCCTACTGCACATAGAGATAGACAACTGGGGGACCCAAAACTCTATGGACCACAGATATAATAATAATAGTTTTCAAATCAAGTATTAACTGAATGCACAGCTTACTTATAAAAATATCTCAGTAAAACTTTTGTTTTGCTTTGTTTTTTGGAGAATACTGTAAAGAAAATGGGTTATACATGTTCTGCTTGGAGGGAAAATAAGTTGATTTGTTTTATAAAGTCACTAGTTTGACAGCTCTAGATAGCAAGCCATCTCATGAGAATATCCATCAAAAATGACAAATTTGATTTGAAATTTATCTGAAGCAGTTCTTAGGGAGTAATTACATAGCAGTTAGTTGTCTATTAAGAACAACTCTATAGCACCTGGAGACTAAATTGAATCATTGACACTAATGAAGAAATGAGACATACTGGTTTGGGGGGATTTGTTTGAGGGATTCGAGTAAATTACATGTTAGTTTCATATCTTGTTAACATGAATAAATAGAGATATCTTGGGAGGAGAGATTGGGTTAGTTAGCCTAAGAGGTCAAGAAAGGCCAATTTGGGATAATTATGCATATATAAGTTTGGAAATCATAAGAGTAAATAAACTTTTAAGGGGAGTATTTGTATATATAGTTTCACAATAGCAGATGATGAACTGAGTCTCTGTAAAGTTAGTAGTAAATGGGCAGTCAAATAGAACTGGAAATAAAATCATAAAAAAAATTTAGGTAAGCCCATAATATCTGGCATATATTGATATTAAGAAATATTTGTTTAACAGGGGCACCTGTGTGGCTTACTCGGTTGAGCATCTGACTTTAGCTCGGGTCATGATCTCACGGTTCCTGAGTTTGAGCCCCACATTGGGCTTGCAGCTGTTAGTGTGGAGTCAGCTTTAGATCCTCTGTCCCCACCTCTCTTAGCCCCTCCCCTGCTTATGCGCTCTCTCTTTCTCTCTCTCTCTCAAAAATAAAGAAAACATTAGGAAGGAAGTATTTATTTAACAAATAAATGAACAAATGGATGAACGCATGCACAGATTTCAAGAAGGAAGTGTCACCAATTCTGTAACCAGTATTGATTGATGAACAAGTGTCACCAATGCTGATTGTAATGAAATGCTGCTTGAAACAATTCCTGTTTTCTAAAGAGTGTAGTTGCACAGAAAACCTTGATAGATTAAAATATACAAAAGGAATCCTGATCTAAAGTTTGGGGAAAGCTCTACAAAAGAGAAAAAAGAATTTGGAGTTTACAGGGATTCCATGAGACATGCATACACACACACACACACACACACACACACACACACACACACACACTGGGTAAGGGTGGGGGGAGAGAATAAAAGGAGATGGAAAGAGAAACAACGAATAGAGGAGAAAGGATCAAAAGATAGAGTGAGACTGGGGATTCTGTGAAATAAAGTAGCCAATAGAAAAGTCCCTGATTGCCAAAATATTTGTAAGAACAAAAATATCTACTACTGTTCCTTTTAGAGTCATGTATATTATTGCAATGTAAACCTCTCTTCTATGTGCTTATCACAAAATATTCAGTAAGGCTATTGTAAATAAAATGTTCAGTGTGACTAGAATTGTCAAAATCATGCGAAAAATAATTTTGCAGAGGCAGTAAAAAATGTGTATCAAAATATTTCAGCGCCCAAATATACTAAGTTTGAGAATCTGTTTTGATGATACAACAGCAGTTTGTATCAGATTAAATCTCCTGTAGATAACAACCATGCACCCTGGATAGAGGAAACAAACAAACAAACGAACAAACAACTTGTGGCTTGAGGTGTCAGAGAATGGAATGTGAGACTGCCAAAGTAGCTGGAAAAGGAGGGAGCCAAAAAGGGGGTAGGCCTAAATTCTGGGTCTAAACTCCTCTGAAATCCTTGGCTACTCTCTTAATCATACATGTATAAGGACAGACTGAGGAACACAGTGGAAAGAAACAGATGGAAAACTGAGTAGAAATTTTAATTGCTTCCCAGTACAGGGGAGACAGAATTTGGAGATCCAATATTTTTTAATTTTTTTTAAAGTTTATTTATTTTTGAAGGAGAAAGAGACAGAACATGAGTGGGGGAAGGGCAGAGAAACTGGGAATTGCAGAATCTGAAGTGGGCTCCAGGCTTCGAGTTAGCAGCACAGAGTCTGACACGGGCTCCAACTCAGGAGCTGTGAGATCAGGACCTGAGCTAAAGTCGGATGCTTAACTGACTGAGCCCCCCAGCCGCCCTTGGAATTTGGAGTTTCAATCCCACCAAATTAAGGGCTTGGTAAATAGCACAGGCCTCATATTAAAATCCTAAAAGAATCATATATTTACTTTATTCTCTGTTCCAGGATCAAGGAATTTCCTCTGTAGATAATAGAGAAACCAAAACCACATACTCACAAAATCATCATTCAGTAATTTAATAGTCTGTTAGAATAAAGACTAACACCCTTAAGAACAAGGTAACAAAATCCAGAGTTTATGCAAAACATCACCAGCAAAGTCTAATATAAATTTAAAAATTACAAGGCAGGCAGGAAAATTACTACTGACAGGAAAATGTGACTCATAGTCAAGAGAAAAAAGTGTTCAACAGAAAAAAAATCACAGAATACCTCAAGTGTAGGAATTATCAGAAAATAAATTTAAAACTATGTAAATATTTTATTTTACTTAACAGAAAACATGACCATAATTAGAAACCGAATAGGGAATTTCAGCAGAGAAACAGAGATAATGAAACAGAATTAATCAAAATTCTAGAACTTAAAAATACATCTGAAATGAAACATTCATTGGACTTATAACAGCTTAAAGACAGCAGAATATTGTCAATAAACTTGGTGAAACATCAATAGAACCCAATCTGAAGAACATAGAAAAAAATGAAAAAAATTAAAAAAGCCTCAGTCACTTAAAGGATGATGATATCAAGAGGTTATAAATGGAGTCTCAGAATAGGATAGAAGAAGGAAGAAAAATATTTGAAAAAATAATGACCAGAAATTTCTCAAATTTCAGAAAATATTTATCAATACAAAAAATTAAATGAACCCTTAGCAAAAAACAAATGCAACAAAAAGCACATTAGTCATATCACTGACAAACTGCCTTAAAGAAAAGATAAAGAAAAATGTCTTGAGAAGTGCCAGAAAAAGTAACATGTATCACACACCAGAGCTAAGAATATAAATGGCAGCTGACATCTCATCGGAAACAATAAGTACTAGAAGTCAAAGGAATGACATTTTTAAAGTGAAAAATACTGGGGTGTGGAGGGTGGCAGGGAGATGGGGTAATTATCCATCCAGAATTTTATATCCAGAGAAAAAAATCCTTCAAAAGTGGAAGCAAAATAAATCTATTTAAAGTAAATAAAATCTGAGAGAATATGATGCAAGCATACCTGCACAGAAGAAAGTCTTAAGAAAGTTAAAGGGCAATGACACTAGAAGTATGAACCTAGATGAAATGACACTGAAATAAAGAACACCAGAAACAATAATTATATAGAAAAGATATGTGGTCTTTTCTCAATTCATTTAAATCTCTACTGGCCCTGTAAGAAACATAGTACAATAAACTGTGGTTTACAATGTACATATATGTAAATTATTTAAAGTATACAGATATCAAGTGCATG
The DNA here is from genome assembly GCF_023721935.1 of Panthera uncia. Lineage (NCBI taxonomy): Eukaryota > Metazoa > Chordata > Mammalia > Carnivora > Felidae > Panthera > Panthera uncia. Next base: position 101,046,333 of record NC_064809.1, on the reverse strand, counting down.
ACATGAATAGCACAAAATATGGCAAAATGCATGGAATTGTATTTTTGCAACTTAATATTTTTTAATGCTTATTATTTTTGAGAGAGAGACAGAAAGCAAGCAAGGGAGTGTCAGAGAGAGGGAGACAGAGACAGAATTGGAAGCAGGCTCTAGGCTCTGAGCTGTCAGCACAGAGCCTGATGTGGGGCTCGAACTCACAGACTGCGAGATCATGATCTGAGCTGAAGCTGGCTGCTTAACCAACTGAGCCACCCAGGTGCCCTGCAACTTCACATTTTTATGTGAAGTTGTACAATATTAAGTAGCTATGACAAACTAAATAATCATATTGTAATCTCCTTGAGCAACCACTAAAAATAAGTATAGCTAAAAATCCAACAGATTAATTAAAGTAGAAAACTAAAACTATTCAATTAACTCAAAGGAAGGCAAGAAAGAGAGAAGAGAGGAACTAAAAAAGAGATAAGACAAGTAGAAAACAAATAGCAAATAGTAGAACTAAATTCAATAAAATTAATAATGACTTTAAGTGCAGATTAGGGGCGTCTTCATGGCTCAGTAGATTGAGCATCAGACTCTTGAGTTGGGCTCACGTCATGATCCAGGGCCTGGAATCGAGCCCTGTGTCAGGTTCCATGCTGAACAGGGAGCCTGCTTAAGATTCTCTCTTACTCTCCCTCTGCCCTCTCCCTAGCTCATGCTCTCTCTCTCTCTAAAAATTAAATATATATATATATGCTTCATTTAAAAAGCAGAGATTGTCAGTCACAATACAAATGAAAGGCCCAATTATATGCTGTCCACAAGAGGCATACTTTGTTGTCACCAGGCACACGTTTAAATATGACACAAATAATTCAAAAGTAAGGATAGAAAAAGATACACAATGCAAACAATAAACTAAAAAGCATGTCTATATTAATATCAAACAAAAGACTTTTATTTTTTATTAAAAATTTCTTTATTTTTTATTTATTTTTGACATAAAGAGAGACAGAATGCGAGCGGGGGTGGAACAGAGGGAGAAGTTGGCACAGAATCCGAAGCAGGCTCCAGGCTCAGAGCTATCAGCACAAACCCCGACACTGGGTTTGAACTCATGAACCACGAGATCATGACCTGACCTGGTTGGATGCCTAACTGACAGGTGCTCCCAAACAAAAGAAGGACAAGAAGTATTCCCAAAGATAAAAGAGACAGTTGATAATGATTAAGGGTCAGTTAGGAAGTTATAGCAATCATAAATATGTATTTGTTAAGGAAAAAAAACCAAATTTTGAAGTACATGAATCAAATACTGACAGAACCGAAAGAAGAAACAGACAAATGTACAATCGTTGTGGGATATGTTAACATTCCCTTCTCAATAACTCATAGAATAATTAAACTGAAAAGTTGTAAGGATCTAGATTTGCAAAACATTAGTGTCAAACACATTCGACTAATACCTAGAACATTATAGCCAATAACTGAAGAATATACACTATTTTCAAGTGTGCATGGGAAGAATATTCAACAAGTTAAATCATATGCTGAGCCACTGAAAATTTCTCAGCCAGCTTTTAAAAATTAAGTCTTAAAGATATATTCTCTGACAATGGCATAAGTTAAAAATTGATGACATAAGAATATCTAGAAAAGTTCCAAATAATCAGAAATGAAACATATTTGTATATAACCATGGCTCAAAGAAGAAATTGCAAAGGAAATTAGAAAATATTTTACCTGAAAGAAAAAAACCAAACATTTTGATATATAATTATCCAGAGGAGATTATACTATAAATGTTTATATATGAAAAGAAGAAATGTTTAAAATCATTATGCCAAGTGAAATAAGCCAGAAACAGAAAGGTAAATACTACATAATGTCACTCACGTGTCGAATCTAAAAATATCAAACTCATAGAGGGTTTAACATCATTAATCATCACTGATATGAAAATACAACTTATAATAAGATAGAAAATGTTGACACCAACTGGAATGTCTAAATTAAAAAGACTGTTAACACCAAATTCTGGTGATATTGAGAAATAATTATAACTCTCCTATTTTGCTGTTGGGGTGTATTTAAAATAGTACAACCATTTTAGAAAACTGTCAGTTACTTACACACAAACACATATCTAGACCATGACCCAGGAATTCCACAAAAAAGATTTAAAAAATATATGTATGGCAATTTTATTCAAAATACTTAGTTTAGAAGAAGCTACATGTCCACACACACACACACACAAATAATGCAATATTCATAAGATGGGAAATTGCCCCACAGTAAAAAAGAACAATTACTGAAATTTTCACAATTATGTTGAAAGAAACAGACCAGACATTAAAGAGTACATATAGCCAGGAACAACTTAAACTAACTTTTGCTGATTGAAATCATGACAGTGGTTGCTTTGGAGAGTGGGTATCCAAGGGAATTTTCTGTGGGAGATGGAAATGTTCTATATGTTGTTGAGTGGTGTTACATAAAACACATAAAAAAACATAAAAGTATGCATTCGTAAAAACTCATTGAATTGTACACTTAGGTTCTGTATATTTCATTGCATATAAAATAATTTTCCATAAGTAAAAAACATTTAAAAAACACAAAAACATGAAAAGAAAAAAGCTTTCTCATAAAAATGCAGCAACAATATTCAAAATAAGTTATATATTTATATAGAAATTTTAAATGCTAGACAAATACTTCCTAACTAATGTTTTACAAATCTAGGTGTTAGTAGAAATGATGAGTTTTATTGTATTTTTGATATATCCATTCTAGAAAAGAAGCCTTACAGATTAGGCCAAGTATGTCAACAACTGTTTTCAACTATCTTTTGGCAATTGGTTAATCTTCATGCAAAGTTCCTAATATACTTCTGAGAATAGCATTCTATCCAGCTTTCACAGAGCATATCTTAAACAGTTAACCATTCTCTGTAAAAACATCCTAAATACAAAGTTAGTTTTAAATCTTAAGTCTAAACTTTAAAAATGTTAGACTTCTATATAACAAATATTAATGTAGTTGTATTTTAAAAATTACAAACAAGATCTTGGCTTTTAAAAAATCCTATCTAAAGTAGGCTAATTTACGGGTGCCTGAATGGTTCAGTCAGTTAAGCATCTGACTTCAGCTCAGGTCATGATCTCACAGCTTGTGGGTTTGAGCCCCACATCAGACTCTGTGCTGACAGCTCAGAGCCTGGATCCTGCTTTAGATTCTGTGTCTCCTTCTCTCTGCTCCTCCCCTGCTCACGCTTTGTGTGTATGTCTCTCTCTCAAAAATAAATTAACATTAAAAAGAATTTTAAGTAGGGTAATTAATTAGTAACAAACCAGAAAATTAGGCTACTCATTTTTAATGTATCTTTTAATTGTATAGATTTCATTATTGTGATCCTTATGGAATACTACTTATTATCTTTCTAACATTGCAAATTGTTTCCAAAGTAATAATTTTTCATAAGGTATCCAGACACAGAACTGAATGGGTGATTTATTTGAGGTTGCAGTGAATACTAGGTGGTAAAAAATTCAAATTACAATGATAACATTAATATACTAAAAAGCATTATTTCTTTTCTTGAATTTTGAAAGTGTTCAATCATCTAGTGGCTTCTATTTATGTGTGCCTTCTATTTATAAAATAGCTTCCAGACCAAAAGTTATTTTTTCATATGCCATGAAACTTGTAATTGAAATTCACTAAATTGTGGTTAACAATAATTTGCACAACCTTCTCTTTGCTCAAAGAATTTTCTTTATATCATATTGCATTATTTTAAAGTTGAGTTGTTACTAATGAAAATTTGCTGTCATTAAAAGTCCTATATTTTACATTTCAGAGTTTTTACACCATTCCTAAGTGTTTTTCCCTGAAGCTTATAATCTCACAGAAACAACGGTTAAATTCCTGAAGGTTTCAAGTAATACGGTTACTAGAGATAAAGAAAGAAGGCTGTTGCATGCACACACACATCCTTAATTTACTTAAAAAGGAAAGTAAAGGAGAATAAGAAAAAAAAATGGAGTGCAATGGGAGAGGAGGTTGATATGCAAAGGCTGTTATGAAAAGTATCAGCTACAGCTGCATAGGACAGGAATGGAAAATAGAGTAATAAGATATGCCCCAGTTCTTAAATAAGTTAATAAAAATGCTGCTTGAAGAACAGCTGTCTTTAGCTGGAGCAGGGATGAAGAAAAGAGTGGATGCCTGGAATATACTTAATGAAAGGTATTAGAGCATCAATGGGGTCAAGGAGAATTAAGCAGAGTAACTCAAATTCATTTTTTACCAATGGAATTACATTTAAAAGGACTTTTAAAATTATAATTTACAATCTGACACCTAAGACAATTTCATAATAGCCAACATTACAACTTTGGGACTTAACCAGGATAAAAAATGCAGTACGTACCTAGGAACTCTAAAGATTTCCCAGAATGGCTTCAGTATTTTACACTGTATTTTTAGTATTATAGTATTTTGGGTATTATAGGTAAGCACATGTTTGATGATAGAAATTTAGTTTTCCTGAAATTTAAATCCATATTTGGACAAAAGTATGTATACAGTTACATCATAAATATATCTGCAAAAATTAATGAGAAAATTAATATAATGGGCCTAAATTTCCCCACTCCATAAAAATTCTACTTAGCTACTGTGAAACAATGGAAGAAAACTATTCTAATTCCAATAAGTGCAAATGATTCGTTGAATTCCTAAGGTAAGGAAAGCATTATAGTATAGTAGGAGGAGTTCTGGATTAGTGGAAGTTCTGCTAAGAATTATTTACAGCTCCCTTAGTAGACACGTAACCTGTGTGCTTCATTTCCCATATCTATCAAATGAGATGACTGAATGAGATTATCTCTGAGAGCCAATGAAAATATAAAATTACATAATTCTAAATTTTAAAAGCACAAGAAATAAATTTGTTTATTATAGTCTTCCCAGTAGTCCTTAGCATTCTACTTCATATGTATTAAATAACTTCATCTTAAATAGATGAATAAAAGGGGTACCATGCATGATATTAAGTATCATGTTCAGAATTTTAAAAAAGCATCTTTTTTGCAGCATTTTTGCTACATAACTAATAGGCCATAAGGCAATTCTGCCATAGAAGATAAAATCATGAAAAATAAAAGAGGGACATTTAGTAAAAAGGATGTAATGAAACATTAAAAATGAATGACAAAATTTGAAAGACTTTATTGCAAATACTAAATATTTGAATACATTCAAAATGTATGGTGTAGATTCATGGCAATACTGCCCAAATAACTGATTTTATTTTTTGGATTATACCTAAACACTTGTCATCAAAGTTTTTCATTCATAGTGTCACACATTTTTTTTTTTTTTTGCTTATTGATTCATTTTCTTGTTCAGCATCTCATTTTTCCCCTTTTTTGCTACAATTTCTTCCTTCATTAAAAGATGTTTTAGTTTCCAAATACTGGGATGCATGTTTGTGAGCTTTGTATTGCATTGTGAAAGCCTTCCACACTGTTGTTTGTTCTTGGCATTTTGTCACATGCCCACTGATGTTCCAAAGTTCTATGGGAATGTGGATTCAAAACTCCTTGCCACTGTACGGACCATTATGGGAGCTGGCTAAGATTTATATAATATAAAAATGGAAGAACTGTATCAATAGAAAAATGAAACCAAACAGTCAACCAGCTGATGAAACCAACCAACTGTCAAACCAAACTGTCAACTGGTTATTTTTATTTTTTTCAGCAAAACTGCCTTACAGGGTAAAACACTGTGGTGAAAATGCCCACAGCAAAGATTCTTACTTAGAACCATTAAATGTATCCCCATGTATGAACTTCTGCTTTGAAGAAGGTGGAAGAGATGTTTTAATCCTACTCCTTCCACTAAATGCAATTAAAACCATGGACATTAAATATAATGCAAGCATAAGAAGACTCTGAAAGATGGAGAGAAGGCAGAGCAACTAGGGAAATCAGGACCCAAGAAACAATACAGTGGTGAGTTCTCTGGATTTTCTTTTTGCCTCATATATGCCAGAAGGCAGCAATCTGGAAATGTCAAGTAGCTCAGGCCAAAAAGCCCTAGTAAAAGCATGCTGTCTCTAGTCAAAAAACAGTGTAGCCTTGGGGCACCTGGGTGGCCCAGCTGGTTAAGTGTCTGACTTTGGCTGAGGTCATGATCTCATGGTTCGTGAGTTTGATCCCCACTTGGGCCTCTGTGCTGACATCGCAGAGCCCGGAGCCTGCTTCAAGCTCTATGTCCCCCTCTCTCTTTGCCCCTCCCCTGCTCACAATCTGTCTCTCTGTCTCTCTGTCACAGAAATGAATAAACATTAAAAATATAGTGTAACCTAGAAAGACAAACTTTTAGAGAAGAACAGCTCTACCCAAAAACCACAGAAGAAAACTGTGGTCCCATTCCCTCCCATGACAGGAAAGGTCAAATGGGTAACCTAGTCTTCTGTCCTCATTAGGCAGAAATGAGGCACCTCAACCATCTTTGATAGGGTGAGGTCGGAGAAAGCAAAATAAGGAGCTAGAACCTCTACCCTTTCCAGAAGTCACAAGTCTCCTTCACCATGTCAGTGGAGAACCATGTGGAGAGCAGTAATGAGGAACTCCTACCCTCCTGAGCTAGGGCCAAGAGGTCTCCTCAATGGAGGAGTCAGCAGAGGGTGAAGGGGGAACTTGGATTCCTACCCCCACCTGCCAGTAATGGAGAGTGCCCTTCCTTTCCCTACCAGAGTGGGTTAAAGGAAATCATTACAAATTTAATGTCCTTAATAGTTATAGGGATATTCACATTATTTATTCCACATTAGGTGAGCTGTGGTAGTTATGCTTTTTAACGAATGAGTTTGTTTCATCCAAGGTGTAAAAATGTTGTGTGTAAAGCTGTTGGTATCATTTCCTTATTACCCTTTTGATGTTGGCAGTGTCTGAAGTGGTTTCATTCCTAAATATTGGTAATTTGTGTCGTTTGTCAGGCTTATCAATTTTAACTTTTCAAAGATCCAGCTCTTTATTTCACTGATTTTCCTACTGTTTTACTTTTTTTGATTTCACTGATTTCTGCTCTTATTTTTATTATTCTCTTTCTTCTTTCAGCATGCTTTTTCATTTTCTAGGCTGTAGTGGAGGGGAAGGTGACGTTAGATTATTGATCTGAGATGTTCCTTCTTTTCCAATGTATGTATTTAATGCTACACATTTCCCTCTCTTCACTGCTTTAACTGTGTCCCACACATTTTGACATACTGTATTTTCATTTCATATCAATTTAATATATTTTAGTTTACAATATTTCTTTATTTCTCTTGAGACTTCCTTTTTGACAAATGGTAATTAGAAGTACCACTTTCTGCAACTGGTTTGATATCACATTTCAGCTCCAATTTTGCATTCTGAAAGCACTTAAACAAAACTTTAAATCTCCCCAAATAGAGATCTCCAGGTCCAGAGAGTTTCACTGGAGAACTCTACCAAATGTTTAAAGAAGAATTAGTACCAATTTCACACAATCTCTTCCAGAAATTAGAAGAGATTCATATGATGAAACTAGTGTTACTCTGATACTGAAACTACACAAGTTAGAACCACCCCCACCCAAAACCACAGACCAACATCTCTCATGAATATAGAAGCAAAAAGCCTTAACAAAATACTAACACATAGAAATCAGTAATACATAAAAAGTAATACACCATGATTAAGTGAGGTTGATTCCAAAGACCAAAGCTTGTTCAATTTAGAAAATCAGTCTATATAATCTATCATATTAACACACTAAAGAAGAAAACCACATGAACATATCAATAAAAATGACAAAATTATAGAAAATGGAGAATAAATTAGTGGTTGTTAGAGGGTTAAAATGAGGGGGAGGAGGAAGAAGGGTGGTTAAGATTTGGGCAAGGCTGCATAAAGGTAATAAAAGGGATTATTTTCATGAAAATATTCTCTATTTTGATTGCACTCACATAAATATGGTGGCTGTGATAATATACCGTAGTTTAAAAGACATTACCTTTGGGGTAAACTGCATAAATGGAACACAAGATTTCTCTAAATTACTTTCTATAACTGTATGTGAATCTACAATTATCTCAAAATAAAAAGTTTAATTAAAAAATATACTCCAAAAGACACACCTTTCTTAGATATTTTACCATATAATTGTCTAGAAATAATTTTGTAACTGTAAGTTTCTACTTATGGTTCCCAAAGTATGCATATTGAATGTCTACTATGTGCTTAGCACTCTTCTAGGACTGAAGATTGATTGATTAGTTGATTCATCCAATGTTTCATAATATATTTATTGTGTTTCACTGTATTTCAGACACATTTCTGGGCAGTTTTTAATTTATTTTTTATTTCTGAGAGACAGAGAGAGACAGAGTGTGAGCAGGGGAGGGGCAGAGAGAAAGGGAGACACAGAATACAAAAGCAGGCTCCAGGCTGTCAGCACTGAGCCCAATGCGGGGCTCAAACCCAAGAACCACCTTGAGATCATGACCTGAGCCAAAGTTGGTGGATGTTTAACTGACTGAGCCACCCAGGCGCCCCTCTGGGCATTTCTTTGTTAACTACACAAAGAAAAATTCCTAATCTCATGGAACATGCATTGTAATGAGGACAGATCCATAGACAATGCTACATACAATACAGAGAAGTAAAGCAGATAAAGAGGATGCAAAATTCTAGCAGAAAGGAGGTTCAATTATAAATAAGTCAGATCCTCTTTAAAGAGGTGGCATTTGAGGGTAAATTTCAAAAAACAAAGGAGGAGACAATACATAACTAAGGGAAGAGAATGGTGGGTTAAAAAGGACCCTATGGGCCATTAAGATGACTGTGGATCTTATTCTTTGTGACTCAGAAGGCTCTGTAACTATGTAATAAACAAATACTTCTTCTAAAAATTACTACAGTCTTTTAGGACAATGGTCAAAAAACAATCACTATTTTTAGAGTTACTTATGTTGCTTCCTATTTTAAAGTTAGCAGAGTTCTCCAGGCGCCTGGGTGCCTCAGTCAGTTAAGCATCCAACTTCAGCTCAGGTCATGATCTCACAGTCCCTGAGTTCAAGCCCCACATCAGGCTCTATGCTGACAGCTTAGGCCTGGAGCCTGCTTTGAATTCTGTGTCTCCCTCTCTCTCTGCCCCTCCCCTTCTCTCTCTCTGTCTCAAAAATAAATAAAAACATTAAAAAAATTAAAGTTAGCAGAGTTCTCATTTTTCCATGATATTATATTCAAGCCTCTGCTACAAATATGCAAAACCAAGAGCAAAGTAAGGCTAAGTTATTCAACCTCCCCGCTACACTCTTTCCAATATAGTGCCCCCTCACTCTATCAGGCTTTCACCTTAGCCTGACCTCTTATATCCCATTACTTTATTCCACCGTGTGTTTTCTCTTGGTGTATTTTGGAATTCGCATTTACTTCCCTCTCTCTATTAATCTCAGTATTTCCATGAATAGTGATTGTGCCACAGGCTGGTTAACCATGAGTACCTTAGCATACCCATAATCTTCAATTCCCCCTACCCTTCATATAGCTCAAATAAAATGAAGAATGTTCTTTGACATGTGCTATGACATTTTCTCATAGCACACCTGAAGAACAACAAAAAAAGAATATTTCAAAAACTTGGCTATTTTATTGATCTATATCAGACAATCTAAGTAAACACTGGTGTAACTGTCTATGAAATTCAAAGTTCAAGACCATATCATAATTTCCCGCTAGGTTACTGAGTCTATGCTTTTCCTATAAAGAAATTCTGAAGCTACAAATAAGCAACATCCAATTCATATTCCATTTCTTCAACATAGCTTTCAATATTGTCCTGAATTCCTATTTGATTCAATCTTCAATCCACATAATTGACTAACATATTAATATTGTTGTGTATTTAATTGCTTTATATGTATTGGGTATGTCTTTACATTAATGGTGGAGTTATTTGGATGCACACAGCAGAGATCATTGATGCTATTTGGGATTCAAACTTGGTTCTTGAACCCCAAACACGAGCCTGTGCATAGTAATAAGCATTAAATAAGTATGTATGGGTCAAATTTCCACACTACAAGTGTAAAAGATACTTCTCACCTGATGTTCACTCTTAAGAAAAGCATTATATTTAATACTTGAGTCTATGTGAGAGATATTTTGTAAAACACTTGAATTTCAATTAGAGTAGCAATGCTAATAGCTATTTCTTTCTGATCTGTGACAGGCAACTATAATGGCTTTTACGCTTTCAGCAATTACTTACTGGTAAGTAGAATGTGTCAATTCACTTGCTTAAGAACAAACAGGATCATGCAATTTTCCTACATGCTTGACTTCTCATCTCAACTGAGGAGATGGATAAGGAGAGCAAAGTCAGTGGGATGCAGACAAAGGAAAAAGGGAACTTTTGAATTAATGCATTAATTTGCAACCCTGAGGAATACTTTTACCACTCATATTCAGTCTAATAAATGCTATTTGAGAATGGTGTGCATTCCTAAAAATGATATAAATGTTTTATTTTTTCAAAAAGCTGGTAAATGGAGATCAAATTTAGTCATAATCACAGTTTGCCTGGTCTCTGCAGTGCTCAGAGAGGTCCACAAAATAGGGATTCAACTAAAATGCATAACAGATAAATTTCTTAAATAATTCTTAGAGGAACAGTGGTAAGGGCTGTGAAGAAGATGATTGAAAGTTAACATACATAAATGTAAAAAATATATATTTATATATATAATATGTTTACATATTATAATATTTATATAATATATTACACACATATTATATATTAAATATATATAAATATATGCACATTGATAGCTCGCCATATGTTTTTTTTCAAATAACCAAGAGTAGAAGAAAAATGAAAAACAGGGAAATTGAACACATTCAATAATGTTGCACCATATTAATAAATTTGCTACCTCAGTGGACTTGCAGTGGGTCGCTACCGGTGCCTGATACCTCCTGTTGGACAAAAACTAATGAAAAAATCATATTTTACTTTCCCTCAATTACGTTTTAGGCATCCAATAGATATAGCTTATTTTTCTCTTCTGATTCTAAATTAGTGAACTTGGAAGAGCTTTGAATAAATACAAACTGTAAAATTATCTTCCAGAAAAAAAGTTTTAAAAACTCAATATTAAATCACCACATTTACTAAGATTTGAAAATAATATGGATAAGTGCATGCATTTTGAGCTAATATGAGATTCTAGGAGTTCAATATTGTGCGCACATAAACTTGCAATAATATCTTTACTGGTACATATGATATATTTTGACATAAAATGTGGTTAAAAGCACCAAGTTTGGGGGCCTGCATCTACATTTGCCCTATTCCAACATGTTTGACTGTGACAATGGAACCACCTTAGAGACCAAACACTAATCTCCTCATAAATTCAATCATTATGATGCATGTTTAACTGTGCCCAGATATGACCAAGTTTACACTGAGAAAAATACCCAATAATCCCTGGAAGGAATGTTAAGGTCAGACACCAGGCAGTAAGAGAGTGAGCCAAATTTGATTTTACTTTACATCAAAAATAAGTACAGAGTCAGTGACTCAGAGCTGACTATACACCGTGACTAATCTTAGACCACTATAAATTAGAATTGTGCAACAGCTATAAAACTGTTTCCATTCTGAACAATGAATCTCCAGTTCTTACTAATGTCTCATCAACAAACAATTCATGCAGACCCAGATAAAAGCATTTACCTAACAAATATTATAGTCAGAAATATAATTACATCCTAGACCTGAAACTTAATTTTAAAAATGAAAAATTATTTAAGAAATTTTGAAGTACCAATTAATGCTTATGTTTCATATGACTGTCCTTAATTAAAAACACTTTTACATTTGCATGGGAGAAAATATCTATAATTTTGCCTGATAGAAATGTGGGAAATCATATTTTGCAATGGAATAAAAACCCTTATGGAAAATTATAAATTTCACAAGAAAAGAATTCATTTCTTTCTTCTACAAACATGTGAGTGCCTGTAATTCCCAGGGTATCTGCTAGGAACTGTGAGTAAAACAGTGATAAATAAGACAAAGTCCCCGCAAGCAAAAAGTTTACAAAGGAATAGAGCGTGTCTCCAATTTCAGCACTGTTTTCCTCACATATCTTGTTTACATACAGATTTGTTGTGAGTCTTACTTTCCAAATTCTGATTTCATAGGTCTGGAGTAGGGCCTTAGGGATATATATTCTGATGCAGGGAGTTAGAAGTCTAATGTCTGAGAAGCATTTGTCCTCAGTACTAAGGGAGTACATAGCACAATATGTATGCCTAATATCAGCCTAATTCATTGATTTAGATTCCCTTCAACTTTCACTCATGTGGTCTTTTAACCCTGAGGTAAGATCCAATTCAAATCCTTAAATAAATATTTACTTTTACAAAGACCTGTACTTTAAGTTCAGATAGCTCTATATCAAACGCATATTACTACTTTGATTACGTGTCTCAGTTCTACTAACTGAACTTCTGCTTTGTTCCTGTGATGAAGCAGTCATCTTGAATGTCCGTGGACTCAATTAATGAGTCTTCTGTCTTGTCTTCAGAGTCTTTTGAACCTCTCATTTATCTCAAAATTATTGTCCTTTTTTTTTTCCAGTTCTCTAAGACTCTGCTCCTGTCCAATAATCAAGATCATTTTACCTGATGCTAAACAACCTGATGCAGACCATCTGCCTGGATTTGAACATATTTCCTTCTGCCAGATTTTGCAGAGCAATGGTCTGCTACCCACCTACTGGGGAAATACCTATCACTCCTTTTGGACCTCTTTGACACTGCCTGTCCTGGCTGCGACATATCACCAGCAATCAGAGTTCATGGGTAACCTACTCAAGCACTTCCCATAACTTGCAGAGCATCAGATTACCTAGAGAGATGACTGAAAGTACAGGTTTGGGCATCACCTCTTTAGGCTATGAATCAGCAAGTCTGGGATGAAGTCCAGGAATCTGTGGCTTTAAAGGTTGGCATGTCATTGAAGAATTTCACACACACACACACACACACACACACACACACACACACACACAAATTGGGCTTTTAAGAATGAATACAATTCTGTGTGACATACAAAAGGAAAAGGACAATATAACTACAGGAAGTAAAGCAATTTGATGGTGAGAAAGTGTTGAGTATGTTTAAAATAGAAAATCTAATCAATTATTAGCCCATAGCAAGTAGCAAGTGCTTAATAAATGTTCTTTTAATTGAATACATGAAATCTAACGTACTGAAAAAAAACCAAAATTTGGCTAGAGGCATAGGGTAGATGAGGAAATGTAGTAGAGGGACATAAGAATGAAAACATAGACAGAAGCCAGATTCTAACTGGTGATAAATTCTGGGATGCATTTTCTAGACAAGAATAAGTAAAACATTTGGAGTATTCTGAGCCATATCCTATACCTTGTGCTTTTCATTCTTATCTCTATGTTTCAAATACCTGAATCTGCATGTCTCACTTTTACCCTCAGATACTGAACTTCAACCGCCAACACATAAATGCTCTAAACTGTGTATTAGAAACAATTCAAAGAAAGTAAGTGTGTACGAAGAAAAGACTGATGGGCAGACTGGATGAGCATGGGTGGTAAGGCTACTTTAGGATATTTTTACAGGAAGCAACAAGAGGCTGATGTAAAATGGGGCAGTCACGTTGGAGAAGAAAGAACAAATTGGAGAGCCATGGCAGAGACTGAAATTGATAAGATCTAATCATATGCAGGAAAAATGGGAGAAAGTTCACATAAAAATATGAAGCTTGGTGTCCAAAGGATTACAAAGTACAGGCATAGAAAATGGGAAGAGAAGAATTCATGTAGCATAAATTCCATTTTGCAGATATTGGGGTTGATACACCAACCAGTTCCTCGGCTAAAATTTTTGAACAATTTGCGGGGTGGGGGGGTTATGGAAAGAAAGAGAATGAAATTCAGGAGAAAGTAGATTGAACTGATGGAGTAATGTTCTAGAGGAGATATGATACTGAAACAAAAAAATAAGCAGCTACTTTCCTGAAAAGAAGGCAATGACATCCCTGAGAGAGGATATCTTGAGAGCATAAATAAAATATGAGTAAATATGAAGCAGGGCAAGTCAGTATCATTGATATTATTAAGAAAATCACATCAAATATAGATGACAGTGTGGGCAGATTATGTTCAGAATGAGAGCAGAATTCTCCTATGGAAAATCGTAGAGTGTAAACAAACAAATTGATATAGAAGATTATGGGGTAGCTAGGAGAGTTAGAGAAGGTGAAGTTATAGCTGGAAAAGGTAAACCACTTCTGTTTTGTATAGCACTATTTATCAGCCAACATCTGGTGAAAACAGTGGAATCCCCTCAGAATGGGAAAAAACCCTAGAAGATGAATCACAATGGCATGGTTTGAGATATAAGGAGCAAAAGATAGGTGTTGCTGAGAAGCATCTATTTCAGCTGAACAAGAACACTGATGTCTCACGAAGTGTTGCACTGGAAGGATGATAAGGAAAAAATGTTGATGAGGATGTGGAAACCAGGGAGAAGGTACACCATGTCTTGAAATTCTGTGGTTTACTACCTCAAGGATAGAGGAGTGGAGTAAAATTGGGTGATGCTGATTTCAAAAGGAGGAAAGAATTAGAAGATGTTTCCAAAATAATGGATCTGGATGTGCCAGAAGTAAACAATTATGCCCACAGTCCCTATAAGGGAGGACTTCCAGGGAAGTAGTACTATCAGGAAGGAATCATACTTACATTGATATGAGCAGGTACAATATTGGAAAAGGTAGAAGGAGAAAGGAAATTATACGGTAGGTCAGACCACTGTTAGGGAAGGCAAGCGTTTTCTTCTTTGTAGACTAGACTTAGTGACCAGATATTTTCATTCAAATACTATACAAGACAAGGGCTGATGTATAGGAAAAGAAATCGATGAAAGAGAGTTTG
The DNA here is from genome assembly GCF_023721935.1 of Panthera uncia. Lineage (NCBI taxonomy): Eukaryota > Metazoa > Chordata > Mammalia > Carnivora > Felidae > Panthera > Panthera uncia. The sequence continues at coordinate 101,031,320 of NC_064809.1, read as the reverse complement.
ACACTGCAGCTCTGGAATTCAGGAAAGCATCTAGAGTTCCATAAAATCAATTAAATAAAAAAGAGATAAATATGAAAATATTTACATGTTCACTCCATATTTTAATTTATGATAAAGAATAATTCAGTAAGTTCATAGTTTGGATAATAAGACATAGATATGTGTGGAAACACAGTAGAGCAGATTTTCTCTCCTTTTCCCCTTTTTAGTCTCCCCATGTTGTGGAGAGGGATCAATATACTACATAACCAGTATTCAGTAACACATGTCATAAAAATGTATGTGTTACATTTTAAAATATTTCTTTCATATCTTTAGATAAATGTGCTATAAAGACAAATATATGAATTCATTCATAGGTGGAATTTAAGAAATAAAGCAGATGAACATAAGGGGAAAAAAAGAGAGAGGCAAACCATAAAACAGATTCTTCACTGTACAGAAGAAACAGGATTACTGGAGGGGAGGTGGGTAGGATGATATGTGAAATAGGTGATGGGGATTATGGACGGCATTTGTTGTGATGAACACCGGGTATTGTATATGAGTGATGAATCATTAAATTCGACTCCTGAAACTAATATGACACTGTATATTAACTAACTGGAACTTAAATAAAAACTTGGAAGAATAAAAAGATTACAAATGCTATTGACAAATGTATGACACAATCCACAAGTAGTTACTTGTTTCAGGTTGGTTTCCTCTTTCAGGTAAATTACCTGTTTCAGATTAGTTACCTGCTTCAGGTAGCGTGCTGATGTTGCATGTTTTCTCATCACCTTCACCTGCTGAAGTTGAAGCTCTTATTTTAAAGATATATGAGGTATTGGCAAGAAGTTTCGCGAAAGTATACATATCATCTTGGGGAGAGACTTTTGTAGAATTCCTTTCAACTGTTATCATATAATGTATAATTATTCCATTTGCCTTCTTGGGTGGATCCCATTTCACTACAGCTGACTGCCAGCTAGTTGCCATACATTGTACATTCTGTACGACATCTGGAACTTTAAAGATAAACAAATGCCAGAAGTTAAAATTCACACATATGTAGTAGGTAAATGATTTTATTACATGATTTCTAGATAAAATCATGTTTAATAGGAGTGCCTGAGTGGCTCAGTCGGTTAAGCGTCGACTTCAGTTCAGGTCATGATCTTGGGTCTTGTGGGTTTGAGGCCTACATCGGGCTCTGTGCTGACAGCTCAGAGCCTAGAGCCTGTTTTGGATTCTGTGTCTCCTTCTCTCTTTGCCCCCCCCCCCCACTCACACTCTGTCTCTCTCTCTCTCTTTCTCTCTCTCTCAAAAATAAATAAACATTAAAAAAATATTTTAAATCATGTTTAGTAGAGACCAAATAAAAATTTAACGTAACAACCTTGCAATGTGTGCTCAAAAAGTTCTTAACATAGGCTAAATCAAGTGTCAGTTGGCCCAGGTTCTATGCTATTATGTGAATCCTTAAAATACTGAGTCAGCCACTGAATATTCCTAGGTCCAAGTAGCAATCACATCCTCAAATACTGAGAAGCAACTAAGTGTATAGCCTCAAGCTCAGGCGGTGCCTGGAGCCTGCTTTCTTTATATCGTACTGGAAAGGAGTGGTCTTAGCAATACCTTTATATGGAATCTTTTCATGCAAAACATAGATATAGGCGCTTCCATGATGTGGCACATCTGGGCCAAACAGTACTAGGAGACATGCAACCAATGTAGGGGTTCTGTTTTTACAATTGGTAGGCTTTGGAAGAATTGTGAAGACCTGATCCCCCAATACCTTTTTAAAAATCAGTGGAGGGAACATTTAAATCAGTCCCAGTTTTTAATTCAGTCCTAGTTTTTTTGTTTTTGTTTTTCTAGAACTTCCCTGAATTTACTTGGAAGTAACCCAAGTTCTCAGAGGGTAGACCTGGTTGAAGGGCAGTTCCCCAACCCACCAAAGTGACTACAGATTGGAGAGACCAGCTACTTCCCATGGAAAGTAATTATTTAATGTCCTCAAATGATAGCATAGCTTTTCTTATTATAGGGTAGACAGGATGCTACAAGAAAAATTCGTATATAGTCAATTTGTGGATTACAAACAAGTAGTGAAACAACTTGCTGTCCTTATGCAAAACATAGTTATTTAAAGAATACTCAAGTTCAAGTTATCTTTGATTTGCTTACAGTTCTCTCTTCTGACCTAAATTTATCTTTACTAATTCTTCTTCCTCTGTAAAATAGAGGCATCAGAATGAAAGGAGAACACTTAGGGAATGGATGTGTGGCATTTAAAATTTTTGAAAAGACAATTTCTCAGCTGATCCAGGGTTCTATTAAATACTATTGTTTGCTTATTTTCAAAAACATATAATAATATTTTCATAAAATAACTTTGCTGAAGTTTAGTTTATAAACTTGGGTTTTGTGACTATTTCACTGACTCTGTGAATCTAAAAACAATTAATTAAACAGCTGATATTTAACACTAGAAGTTGAAAATTGTCTTTTATTTAACCAATCAAGGCATGTGCAATAATTTTATTTTGATAAAAATATTTATTGGTTTACTGTCTACAAGATTAACCTTAATTTTTACTAAACTGATACATATATATATAGTTAAAATAGTTTTTTTTATATGTTTAGCATTTGTATATAATACATAAATTATCAGTTATAATATATATTTCCTACAGTTATGTCCACCCTACACTAGACATCAGAAGTTGATGTTCTAATTCGGTTTCTTTACTAACTTTCTCAGATCTTTTAATCTCAACTTCCTGAATAATGGTTTCTTCATATGTAATATGAGAATAGGGGCAACAGTAATTTTTTTTGAGTACTAAATGTGTGTCTGACACTCTAATAAGTGCTTTATGTGGATCTTTTCAAATATTTTCCACAACAACCTTATAGGTGGCTACTGCTAATATGTGTTTCTTTTCACACATAGAGGCTCTGAGGAGTAATGAGCCTTTGCAAGGTTATACAGCTAGTAGGTCACAGAGCTTGGATTCAAATCCAGACACTCTGACTTCAAAGCAAGCACTTCTATCCACGATAAATACTATTTTATTGGCTTGTCTTATAGGCATGCTATGAAAAAAGTATCAGGTATTCATAAATTAATGCAAAAATGATTAATTTATCAGTGAGTGCTTTCCAATTTCAACTTAGAGATTCACTAAAAGAAGAGGTACAGAGAAAAATTAACTGGAGCAGGATCTTAAGCTCATTCAATAATACTTGATGAAAAAAGTGAGGAAGAGGTGCCTCTAAACATATAGTCCGGTTGAGAAAAGGAAAAACGCATTTCTAAGCCACCCATTATATAGGTCATAAATGAAAACTATCTAGCACATAAACAAAGGTGAGCTATGGCATGTATGTGACATGTGGGTAAGTTTAATTAGACCAGTGGTATTTCATAGTCTTCATAATCCCCTTCACATGTTACAAATGGACTATGGGAAAGTAGAAGCTTACATAGTGACCAGTGGTCTTCACATGTTACATCTTCTTTAAAAAATCATCGATATCGTTTCGTGGAAATATAAACCAACCTGTTAAAAGTGAATACTGGTTCATTTCTCCTCCTACCCCCCATCCCAGCCGTCTCAGTTGATACTAAGAATTTTAAAAACAAAACAAAGAGCAAAGGGAAATAAAAAAGGGAGAGAGAGGCAAACCAAGAAACAGACTGTTAGCCATAGAGAACAAACTGATGGTTACCAGAGGAGAGGTAGGTGGAGGCATGGGCAAATAGGTGATGGGGATTAAGGAGGGTGCTTGTGATGAACACCAGGTGTTGCATGTAAGTGATAAATCACTGTGTTATACACCTGAAACTAGTATTACACTGTATGTTAACTAACTGGAATTTAACTTTTTTATAAAAAACAGAATTAGGTAATTTTCCACAGATATCTAGAAACCTACTTTGTTCCTAAACTAGTCATTTATTTCAGCTTCTTCAGTTCAAAAGGAAAAACCACATGTAAATATATATATTTGATTGCAGACAAGATGCAGCCTAGTCTTAAAGCACTGAAATTCAACTTCCATTTGAATGCACTATTAATGGTACTTTCATATAAACTGAAAGGACGGGGAAAGTGTTAAATACAAAGTGAAACATTTTAGGATCAAAAAACTGTATCTCACCTGATTCTTGAGTTGTGAATTTTACTACATTACTATATTGATTGCCATTTCCGACTTTCGTAAAGGCAGATATGCTAATAGAATAGGTGCTGACTGGTTCCAGCCCCACAAGCTGGGCTTCAGTTTGAACACCTGAAATATTCTGAAAACCAGAAAAAAATTCTTTGTCATGATGCATCACCAAAAATTTGTAACTGAAAGAAATACTTTATTACATTGAAGTTATGCCTTCTATGTTTAATTTAGGATTTAATAAGCATGGGCATTTTCAATGAAAATAAAACAAATACTAACCTCTTTTTTTTATGCACTCAGGTCATGATACAGGATGAACTGGGCACCCTCTCAGCCCTGAAGAATCCCCAAATGGCCATTAAAAAAAATTTTTTTTTTACGCTAGGGTATTTTGTTTTCATTTTGTCTCCTGACACTTGCTTGGAATTAAATACTCATTACTTCCTTTAAATTCTCAAAAATTGAAGTCTCCAATTTAAATCAAACTTATGGGTGGTCAGCAATAGTAGATTTTTCTTGAATTCATCTAGAGTCGTTTTTTAATACAAGTAACATTCTGTGTAAATTAATTTATTCATCAGCTACTTTATGCTAGGCATTGGGAATACAACAGTTAAAAAAATCTCTACTCTCATGAAGCTTAAATTATGAGTTTTCCCAGACAACTCCTAAATTCATAATTTTACCCAATCTCTTAGGAAAATGAAAAAAAAGGAACAAAACAGTTATCACAACTGCTCAAGGAAGGATATGTGTTCTCATAGAAATATTTACCATTAAGTATAAAGTCTTCATTCAAAGATAATTGTCATAACTGAGAGATCAGTTAAGACTAATCTGTTATCTTTACAGAAACAGAAGACAATGTCTCCTATAATGGTGTAATTTTAAAAATACTCCATTTAATGGACCCAAAATATAAACTACTTTGACTTATTTATTAAACATTTCAGTAACAGAAATTTAGCAAGAATGCTAACTCACAAGGCACTTACATTTTAATCATATTTTAAATTAAATCAAATTTTAAATTAATATCCCAAGTTATTGACATACTTTAGGGACTCATTGTATTACACTCTATCCTTTCATTCTTTCATGCTTACTATTTATAAAGCATACTGTTAGATAACCAGAAGGTTATAAAGATACATATATAAGATACATATGGTCACTGTCATCAAGGAACTTTTATATTAATCAAAGAAATCTACAAACAAATGTTGACTGAGAAGAAATTAGAACAATGCAGGTAAATTTTGACTTGGATTAGGAAAGGTCTGTACCCAGAGAAATGACTGAACCCAAGATTATAACAAAACATGTGAGAGCAGCTCACTGGACAGTGACCAGATTTACATCAGAGTAAAATGTAAGAGGGAGACATGAATGAGGAATATTTCCAAACATATTTTAGCAGAACTTTTTACTGAATAAACAATTTGTTTCCATATTTGTGAGTGACCCAAGTTACCAGTAGACCTGGATCTAACTGATTCCGTGGGAACTCACTGGATTGACTACAATGGCAGGAATCTTTGGAATGGTTCTGGAATTATTCTGTCTCCACAAACCCACATATAATTTGAAAGAATAAAAAGAAAAAGAAGAAAATAATAGAAACCGATAGGACATAGAGACAAAGACGTAAGGAAAATAGGACAATACACTCAGGAAGAAAGCTAAACAGAGGGACGAAAGCAAACAAACTAGATGTTAGGAAAGGAAAACAGGTGGCATGAAGTATATTCAAAGGAATTTAAAAGAAAATAAGGCTACGAAAATCAACGGAGGACAAAACAGGTGTAAAAAGGAGTAACTAAAAGTAGTAAATTTTCAAGAAAACTATTCCTTCTACCCAAAAGTAATATATTTAATACTTTATGGTATAAAGATTATATGTTTGCTACTAGAAACATTTTAATGGTAGCATTTCCACTGAAATATCAGGAAGCCTAAAAATCATAACTTATTCTCATATTCAGGTAAAGGTATACTGTCCTTTCATACTTAGTGCTATGACAATGCTGGATGCAGTTTTCAAACCTTTTCTTAAATGATGTACAATAACACAACAATAGCTAACACATATATCATGTGCTGAAGATTATTCTAAATGCTTGATATAGATTTGCCCTTACAATTCTCACTTTTTAATGTATGCATCCTTATAACTCCAATTTTGCACTTGAAGAAACCAAGTCAGAAGAGGTTAAGTAGCTGCCTTAATGCCACACATTAAGTCTCAAAAAAAATGTCATTGCAGTAAAAAATGATTGCTTTTTCCTTTCTGATATTCATTTCCCAGTGACCCATACAGACAAAGCAAATAAAAAATGAGAAAATGTTAAGATTAGACCAGGATAGATAGTAGGGGCCTAGAGACTTAGCATTATTAGAATTTCACACTTTTGGGGAACAGATCCCACATTTATGGAGTAGTACAATTCAAATTCTACTCAGCCTGTCAGATTTTAAAGTAATATCTTGATTTCCAGAAAGAAAGTCATTGTTCGTTATGACATAATCTTAACCATTGCTTTTGATTTTTACTATTCACTTTGCAAGCTACACATGCTGTAAAAATAATTTACCATCAGCAATAAATTGTAATGCATATAATATTGGGACAATGTTTACTGCAGATTTTTTTCACTCTTCTTGTTGTAACTAAATAAGAGCATCCCAGTACTTCATTGCCTTTGGAGAAAAAAATAAAAACACTTTCTTAAATAAATGCTAGTTATATAACATATTTTGGCAATTAAATGCTAGAAATCACACAAGTATATTTGAGATCCTTTGTTATATCTGTAATTTGGGTATTTTTCATTGACTCTAGAACCTAAAAATGGAGAAGGGAAAGAGTATTCAGTGTTGTAAACTAATTGGCATTGAAAGGAAAAAAAATAATGATATACCTTAAAAGCCCAATCAGTGTGGGATTATATTCTATCAGGGAAGATTACCAGAAGCCCAGTAGAAATACTTTTCTTAAAAGGTTAAAAACACTCACTTGGTATCTTTTTAACAACAAATAGAAATATATTGCATTTAAGATAATAACAGTTTTTAAATAGTCTGAAAAAATTTACTATATACTTTCCAGCATTAATACAATAATGCAATTATTTCTTAACTTGCAAATATCTAGAAGTCGTAAAGTCTAAGTAAACTGCTCTACAAATTATTCAGCTGTCATATCTGACAAATGTCTTCTGTGTTTTCCATAAACATCCTTAAATTGTAGGGAAAAAAAGATTATTTAAAAAGATGGTCCTTGTTTAATTTAAAGCAGTCCATTTTCCTCTGCATGTCAAATGATTTTAATTCAATTTCTGAATTTTTAAATTAACATGTACTGTTATAATCAACCTACCTTATAAAATATAGTATCAGTTTCATGCTCATGAATTTTTAAGCTATATATTTTAACAATACCGCCTGGAACAGGACTTGGACTCCATTTCAGCCATACCAAGTCTGAAGTGTAGTTGATTAAAGTCAAATTTTGAGGAGGTGCTAAAGGCACTGCAGGAAAACACATTATAAAACTTATATTCATAAAATTTCTAGTAAATGATATTTAGTAAAAATATCATTGTGACTCTAGCTTCTTGCAGGCACTATTAAGAAAGATTCCTAAAATGATCATATTTCAGAAATAAATAGCATCGGTAACTATGTTTTTATACTTGGAACTCAGTAGTTCCAAACTAATTTTAAACAAGCACTTTGTTCTAAGGCTTGAATTAAAAAAAAATGTTCAGCAAAGTAGATGAATAGTTGTAAGCCTGTTACAAATAGAAAACTGAATATCTTTTCATTTTCCATGCTGTTCCTTAAAAAGAGAGAGCAAGGCTGCAACAGTGAAATCATTTCAAGAGTTATGGATTCAGGCTTACCTGACTCATCTGTGTAAAAGAAAAGAGTACTGGAAGGACCAAGTCCTTTTATAGTTCTTGCGGCAGCAAAAAAACTATATAATGTAAATGGTGAAAGTTCTTCCAGTATTAGATAGTTATCAGAAGTAATGAAAGAATAATTTTCATTTGGTCCTTGTAAAGTTAAATCATAACTTATTATGGCACCATTTGGTTTTACTGGGGGATCCCATGATAAGAGAACTGAGGTAGAGGAAAGGTTTTTAAAAGTGTTGATTATTGGTGAAGTTTCTGGGACTATAAAAGAAAAAAAGAATATTAAATGAAAAGTGAATTAGCATTAAAAAGAAGAGGCTTTAATAATAGTGGGACATAATTTCATTAGCAGATAATTATTTTAATTTTAAAAAACAGAGCTTATTATGTTTATTGAAAGGCTAACTACCTGAGAACAAACAGTCTCTATATAGTTATAAAAATAATGTTTTCTATCAGAAAGCTATGTAAAGAAGAGAACACCACAATCTGCTTAATAGGCAATAAAAGGGTCCAGCCTACCATCTTCTTCAGTTTTGATGTGTAGCTGGGCAGTATAGGTATCAGAGAATCCCTTTTCTGTTGATGGAGTGATTTTTAATATATAATCAGTATATTTTTCCAGATTATCAAAATATATACTTCTCTCATATGTCACAAGAAGTGGTCTCACGTGGTGAGGAGTCTGCTGTAAGCTCAGAGAAACATAGTAGAAGACTAGACCATTTGGATGAGATGGTGGGCTCCAGCTTACATTTATTGCAGTTGATGAAATGGACTCGTAAGTTAGGTTTCCAACAAACCCTTCGGGTACTATGGTAGGTAATGTGCAAAATATAAAAATCATCAGTCACCCTATATAAAATTTAGGTAAATTCACAAGCTGAGGATAACTGTTGAAATGGCATCTATTACATCATTAGCTCTTACATTGTTTAAATGCAGATGTAGTAAATATCACCTATTACAAAATATTATTACAAAATAATTATATTAAAAATGATTCAAAATACAAACTCTGTCATCTTTAATATGTGTTAGAATTGCTTTATATGATATTCTCTTTTCTTTCCTACAACATGGTGATTATCCGTGTACACATACATGTATGTCTGTGTATGTATACTCAGATATTTAAATATTTTGATCATTTATATTATCTAAACAATATTTTCAGTTTCTTTCTTCTAAAGATTATCATTACTGTATATATATCAGATCTAGGACCTCTCACCTGGAACAGTGCACAATAAGTGTTTATTATTCATGGTGCTACAACAGTCACTGATAACATTTATAGATTGCTGAAAATATGGGGAGATATCCGCATTTAAAGAATGCCTGAAATGATATTGACTACATACTGCACTAAAATACTTTGTTAAAGATTCTGCAAGCACATATTTTCATGTATTTTATCATCTTACCCTGTTGATCAATGTGTAAACTATTTAAAAGATTGTTCAACAACAAAAGCATTCACTCATACTTATCGTGTCTGTCGATTTGCAATCTTCAGACAATAAACACAGAATCTTATTCTCAGCAGTTTAGGTCAATACCATTTCTCAATAAAAGTTTAGTCCTTAAGAAATAAATGGACTCCAGAAACAACCACAAGAAGAAATAGGCAATGATTTATGGATCACTGTATTCTTGAAGCTGAAACCTAAAACATCAAATGCCTCAATCATTATAGTTTTCTGAATACTCAGCACAAACAGGATACTGCTGAAACTGCATACAAGAAACTTCTAGAGTTAAAAAAGTAAAGATATTACGAGTATATTAGTCAAAAACATAATAAGAACAAAGATGCTGTATGGAGTCCTTTGTGGATTCAAAGGCTGAAATGGAAAGAAGTTGCTAGATTAAAACAAAAAAAGGTGTTAGATTAAAGCAAATGGACAAGCACCCATTGACGTATGCAACAGAATTTTTCATGCTTACAACTGGATGGCTGTGACATCTTTTGAAGCAATAAAAGTGACAGAAAGTTCATGAATGGTAGCAGTTTCCATAAATAGAAAAGGCTGTTATTATTATAATAGTTTTACAGCTATATTAAATGCATTTCCAAACTTCTATAATGACTAGTTAAATGTGCCTAAATAAATCACAGAATTTACTAGTAATATATACAAATAGAAAAAGGTTCTAAAATAAAGTGTTAAATTAAACCTTTTAAAAATTAATAAATGCTTTTTGTTTACATACTGTCTTGATCTGTGTATACTTGAACTATGTCACTGCCTTTATTCCCATTTCCAACTGAGGTACTTGCTGTTACCCAAAATGTATAGTAGCTGAATATTGCCAGTTTATCTATTACTGCAGATACGGTCATATTGTCAAAGTCATTGGTTACTTCATGGAGTGTAAAATTCTGAAAAATAAACATATTGTTTTAATTGTTCAGAATGTAGTTTTAGTATACATAATTTCAAGTAATTTCAAAATAATTATTATCCATGAATTGGCCATCCTTATTATTTTAAAGTGTTAATTTTTGAAAAAAATCAATGTAAATTGATTAGTGCAATAATTAAACTGGAAATATGTTTGTACTAAAAGAGGAATAGATGGTATTGTTTTTATCATAAAATTAACATACAGAATAGGAAAGAGCAGAAACTTCCAGTTTATGGAGAAGGTCCAGTAGCCAACTGAAAGCGCTCCAAGGTGCTGAGCAGTGTCAGTTTTCATTATAAAACTTTCAAGTAGTTTTCAAAACATTGACCCTATATTTTATGAATATTATAAAAACTTTGATTTTTTTCTTCCTATGAATGATGAAGAAATTATTAAAGTGTTCACCACTTTCTCTGAACTCAAATGGTTATTATTCATCTTTAATGGGGCTTTTTTTTTTCTACAATCATGGGGAGAAATGGGAAGTCAGCTAGATGCATTTTCTTTATTAAATGCAGAGTAAGAGCAATTTAAAAAAATTTTGCCTGATTCCTAGTTATATTTGTCCTAAGGCATTTATTGATGATTAGGGAATTTATTTATGCAATCATTTTCTTTCTGATCATATTTTAAATACAAAACACATAGCAAACAAAACCAGTAATAAAATAAAGGAAAATATACTTAAAATTATGTAAGCAATTAGTATGAATAAACCCATGCTAATAGTATGGATGTCCATATTATTAATTTAATAATATAATAATGCTCATCTACACCAAGAAAGCTCAATCATTCCAAAACATACAAAGTTTTAAGCATCCTATAAACCTAACTTCAATTCTAGCAGAGTAGCCCTCAATAAACCATCTAAACTCAAAGATTCTCTTTCCTCAACTATAAAATGGGAGTAATTATTTCTACTTCACAGAGAGATTTTGAGGATTAGATGATATGAAACACATAAAACAATATCATATCTAGCACACAAATAAAAAACAATAAATGGTAATTAGTTCATTTAAATGAAAAACTTAGGGTAATTAATTTGACTAAAGTTTACAGTTAGGATGGTTCTATAATGCATCAAAAAATTAAATTCAGCAAAGTTTTGTGGTTCTTTTGCCAGCATTTGGTGGAGAGGAGGGGAAGAATGAGTGTAATAAAAGATCTCCCTCAATTTTGTGGCCGCTTATTCAGGAACAGATAAGTTAAAACAATGTAACAATGTCACACAAAATATGATTTGCAAACTTGAATTATCTTTCAACACATCTATCTTACACAGGGAAAAATTGTTTTACATAAAGTATCTCTTAAAATATTAGCGTAATTAATTATTTAGCCATTTAAAAGAAGGAAATCCTGCCATTTGTGATGAGGATGAACCTTGAGGTCATAATGCTGACAGAAATATGTCTGACAGAGAAAGAAAAATACCATATGATCCCACTTATATGTGGAATCTAAAACACACATAAACCCCAAAACCTGAACTCACAGATACAAAGAACAGATTTGTGTTTGCCAGAGGTGCAGGGTGAGAGGGGGTGGGCAAAATGGGTGAAGGTGATCAAAAGGTATAGACCTCCAGTTATAAAATAAGTAAGTCATGAGGATGTAATGAAAAAATATACTAATGTAGCTTTTTGGTATAAATTTTATTTTTTCTTTGTTATTGAATTTATTCTGATTACCTATCACCTTGATGACTATTTAGAAATGAATTATTTTGAATCACCCAGTAGCCATTCCTGATGAGTGTGTGACTTAGCATCATAGACATGTACCAAATTTGGAATTAGATCAATTATCCAGATGATTATTTCAGTCATTTATTTATTTTTGGAAAAAAAATTTCTTTCAGCTCAAATTATCTAATTAAGACTTGCTACTCTGTATATATAAATGCAGTCAGAAGTTATTTAGTAAAAGCTTTCAAATTTGATTAATCAACCAGTATTCATTAGCATTTTTTAAATATAATAAGACACTATGTCAGGCACAGGAGGAGATATGACATAAGTGGGTAAAAATGAAAATGTAGAAGAATTAATACACTATACTAAACACAATGTGCAACAATTGAAGGAAGAACAATGGTAGCAGAGAGATTAAATTCCCCCAAGGTCAGAAGAAGGAAAAATCACTTTCCCACAAACTCAAATGCTCCAAAATTATAACTAAGTATCAAAAATAATGTTGGTACGTTCTTTCAACTAAAAATATTTATTGAGCATTGAACCTATGTATGATATAGTACCAGAGGACTTTGGGGGATGGAATGATAAGTGTCACGTGATCCTTTTCTTCAAATTATTTGCTATAGCATAGGTTGCTAGGACAAGTAAGCAGATACCAAGAATGGTTAGCAAAATGTGATATACCATGCATGAGGTATTCAACAAAGTTCTGTGCGAAAGAGAAGGAAGAGAGGGAGGAAGAAAAAAGCTACATACTTATTCTGCTATATAATGTTCATTTTGAGGGTTTATTCCACTCTTCCAACCCAAAATAGAAAATCAGTTAGCAAAGATGCTGTATTTAACATTAACTTGAGGAATAAATTAAAGCACAGATGAACTTCACGCAATATGAGAAGTATCTTCACATCATTAGCCTGTGCTCTCTAGCAGCTGTCACACATAAAAGCATTCTTAAGATTATTTAATAAAAGATTACGTTTTCTAAGTTATATGAATTGTAAATAGGTTTGAAACCATAGTTAGATGTTTATACTTCATTATTTAAGTGTGGAAAAAGAGAACCAAAATAGAATTGTGTATATAGGTTATAAAGTAAATTGTACCCAGGCAAAAACCTTTGCTAAGATTCAGATACAGACACCACCCCTTTGCAGTATTTTTGTTAAATGTGTGAAAGAAGAAATCTGAATTTTGAATGGCCTCCATGACATAATGACACATTTTTAAATTTGTAAACAACACTGTGGTAAAAAAATTACAATAAATTGCATAAAAATCCCATTTCTTTTCTCAAAATAGAGCAGAACAAAAAGGAATAGCAAAAGTTGCTTAATGTACACAGAAAGGGAAAAAAAAGGACCCTCCTTTCTCCTTCTGCTCCTAAGGCATTGTTATAAAAATATACATCTATAACTACATATATATCTATATCTTCATGTCTTGTATAAGGTAGTTTTTCTTTTGGCATTAAGTTTTAAGTAGTCACACTTATTCAAGCCCATCCTTAGAGGGTCTTGAGCAGAATGTAAAAACTAAACCAACCTTGACTTTCTCTTACCCACTGCTCAGTAGTCCTGAGACTACTGGCAAAATTCTGCTCTGACCCCATTCATCAGCCTAAGCTGCAGCATAGATACAGTAAAGCAAATAATTCAATACAGTGATGCTTTATTTCCTGAGATTGTTGATCCCAAGAACTAACTCCCATGGCTATATTAATGTCGTCAGTCACAAATAGAGCTGGACAGCCCAAAATTACTAAGACTTGTCCCTATTCTTCAGCTGCTTAAAAAGATACAAAGAAGTAAGAATGGACAGTGTTATAATCAACAGGCAGTCAACAGTTTCTATTAAGGTACGTGTTCTGTAAATTGTAGCCTTTCTTCAAAATTAGCTGTTTCCAAATTATATTCCAAATCTCTCCATTCCTGATTCAATCATAACCATTCCAATTTTATCATTTTCATATGTTAGAATTCTGTTAAATATTTAGTTTGGATAAATAAAGGATTTCTATTGAGTAAACTGAAAATATTTCTCTAAACAAAATGCATTTTAGCTATTTTCATAACCATCATTATTCACATCAGAAAGTGCCCATCTGCAAACTGTATGACCCTAAAACCCTGCATACCTCAAGTGAAATAACCACATTCCTAGTGATTTTATTACATGTGATACTAAATAACAACAACAAAATCCCTTCAGCTAGCAGTTAAAAATTGTTAAAATTGAAGAAAAATATGCAAACACATCCAAACATTAAAACTATTTATATTGTATGCAAACAAAAGGGAAATTTTTTTAGCTGAGAAATGAGGGTAAATTAAATCATCAACTCTTTAGAGAACACTTCTTGAAGAAGTGGAATTGAGGACCATATTTATACACAGAATTTTAAATAGGTCACATCTTCATTGTTTATAATATGTTTGAAGCTGACATGGAAATGTGTGCATATGCACAGATAGGTTAAAATGTATCTGACATTTCCCCACCATATTTTTTCAGTTTCAATGAAAGTTTTATGAAATGTCTATTCATAATTATCAGTGTAAGAGAAATGGTTTTTCTACCATGCCAAGTCTGTATCATCATCAATAAAACTGAAGGATGTAAATAAAGAACTAACTAGAAGAAAACTCGTCTTACCTGCACAAAAGTACCTGAAGTATTTCTGTAATAAACAGAATAATATTGAATAATCCCATTAGGTTTTGAAGGAGGCATCCAAAAGAGCATTATTGATGAAGAACTGAGATTTGCATAACGAACATCTTTGGGAGGATCACTTGGTGCTATAAAACAAACAATTGAACAAAAAACTGCACCTGTGGCTCTAAAGAATGTCTGCAATGTTCTAAATTTTACCTGTCTTTGATAAGCAATAACCACTGTTTTTCAAAAGAAAACTTAAATTAGGTATAACATCTAATGAGAGGTCAGAATTGAAATCCACAAGGCTCATTGGGCCAACTCTCTAATACCGTATCACAGCAAAATCCAAGCAGAGGACAGATAGATTTCTTACTAAAGAAAGTAAAACACTATCCCACTTCTAAAACATGCCACTGCCCTGTATTGGAAAACAACCTTGTAACAAGTTTCCAATATAAAACACATAATATGAAATTCTTATTTAACTTAGAATCTTGAAATCGAATAATAGAGAAGACAGTGAGATGACTTAATGCATGTTATTTTGTTTCATTTAACAAATACATAAAATACTAAGTGTCAAGTTCTATACCTAGTGTATTTACAAATATAAACTCATTTAATCCTCATAAGGACCCTGTTAAGTAGGTAATGTATTGTTTCCATAATATAGATAGGAAACTGAGGCACAGAGAAATTATTTTCCCAGCATCACACAGCTAGGAAGTGACCAAAAAGCAATTTCGCTTCCAACGTGATGACAGATATTAGGCTTAGTAATACATTTTGATATTTAATACTTTTTTTTTTTTTTGCATAGGATATTTTTTTACTTGGCCTACATCCAAAAGAACTCACCTCCTTCGGGTGTTCGAAAGTTAATGATACTGCTTCTCATTTTCCCATCACCAAACCTTGTGCTAGCTGTTACATAAGCACTATATTCAACATTATAGTCCAAATCTGAAAACTCTAATGATGTTTCAGTTACATTAATAGTTTTTAATGATGACCTATCCCTGTGAGAAAAAAAAGATCTGTATAATTGACTATTAAACATTACATACACATTTTGAGCACAAGTATATTAAAAATAAGCAACATTAATGCACACAAATGTATTAATCCAGACTAATAGGATAAAGACACCACTTATCCTGAAATGCTAAAAAGGGTGAAATTAAGAATAATTCAATAAATAATTTTTTTTGTTTTCAAGTATACTGAGTAATTCAATCAAGTGTTAATAAGTTGTTCATATTAGAAGTTACTTGGACTGATTTTAATAGATCTCTAGGAATACTGTGTGGTCCAACTAATTACAGCACTCCTTTTCATACCCATGTTTTACTTGTTCAAATATATGTTCTTTTTAAGTGTTGGTGACATCTTATATATACCCTTTATTTGTCAAACAAATTCATTTTTCATACATCGTACAAAAGTAATATTTACCTCAGAGAAATTCAAAGAGTAAATATCTAAATAGTAGTATATAAAATAGCAAACCTGTGTGTTATTCTTTACTAATTATAGTAATTACCCTTTATTAATTTCTAAATTAATTATGTATTATGTATGAAATTATGTAGTAACTGGAAACAAATTGAAAATGATCTATGTATAACATACAGAAAAGGAAAAGGTAGAGCTCACATCTCTCATCCAGTTAAAATCTGAAAAGTATTTAAAATGTCATTCCAGAAAACACAAAAAAATGTTGATTATTAAAATCTCTTCAGGTCGCCTGGGTGGCTCAGTTGGTTGAGTGTCCGACTTTGGCTCAGGTCATGATCTCACAGCTCATGAGTTCGAGCCCCACGTCAGGCTCTGGGCTGACAGCTCAGAGCCTGGAGCCTGCTTCAGATTCTGTGTCTCCTGTCTCTCTGCCCCTAACCCACTCGCATTCTGTCTCTGTCTCTCTCAAAAATAAGTAAACATTAAAAAAAATAATAAAAAAAAATTCTTCAAGTAAATACTAAAATCTCAAGGAGGGAAAAAAGGCTAAATGACAAAATGTTGCTAGGTAATATGATACTGCAATTATTTTATTTCAGTCACGCTCGTATAGTTTCTATAGTTTTGAATTAAGTATAGGTTAGAATCTAAATTAAAGAATGAATATGTACATAGTGGTACTGAAAACTGCATTTAAAAAAATTAGATTTTAAGACCAATAAAGTTAATTGTGAAAGAATTTAAGGGAATATGATCAACATTACAGCAAAAGTGTATCAATCTCATGCAATCCTATTTTTTCCTTCTTTAGTATCACATGGCACCCAAGAACTAAATGGGTATTTCCTCTGAATATAAGATGCTCTTTCTTTGCCATTGAAATATTGGAATTCTTAAATCATTAAGAGGAATAATAGATTATAAGTGAACTAAGGGTATCCACAAAGACACATACATTTCAGCCATGGTTTAACGATTACAAAAGTGTCAATTCACTCCAAATATAGGTATGGTTATCTGAAAAGTAGTCAGAAAGGTTACCATAGTGAGAAAAATATGAATTCAGAATCTGTGACTGTAGACCAACAGGATTAGCAAGGCTATTCAGCAATTTGAAACAGTTTCTTCAGATAGCTTCTCTCAGAAGCAGTAGAGACTTCACTGAGACCCAGGAGGGGGCTTTTAGAACTTAAGGCTGTGGCTGTTAGTCTCAGAGAAAGACGCTTTGTCATAGAAACTTTACCCAATTCTTTACCCCTGTCATTGGTCACAGGTCATTAGAACACTGCAATATGGTTAATCCAATTCAGATCTCTAAAACTGTGAAATTAGCTAAAGTGATCTAATTGCACCATATCTATTTTTAAAATTCCTTTTCAAGCATATTTTTCAATGCTATCTGCTGCCTTGCATCACTACCTTCTTGCCCTGACTGCAGATAAGTGTCTGCCTACAATAAGAAGAACCCTGATTACATTCCATAGATAATTTAGAATCAAGGCAATTACCTGGAAAAGGCAGATCAAAAGCAAATTTTTTCTCACATACCCAGGTATTTCAGTAAGAAGATAGTCTTTGTAAACTGTCTGAATAACAAAGTCAATAATCCACCTCTGCATGTACAGATATAGTTTCTACACCTACCCTGGTTTACCTCAAGACAAAATAGTACTAATAAAATTTTCAGATACTGATAATGTTCTTGTCTGTTTGGGGCTTGTTCTTCTTTTGTAGTCTAGGATTGTCGCTATTTTAACGACTAAGGTAAAAAAAAAATCTGAGCATACATAAACGTCAACTGAAATTTCATTTCTGATCCAAGTTCATAACATAACTTAGATAAGAGATAGTTTGCTATGTAACTGAGAACTAGGAAGGGGAAAGAGAGAGAGGTGTTGCAGTCTCTAAGGATCTGACTCCCTCTTCCTTGCTCTTATGCAGTTGTCAGATTGAAGGAAAGATGCATAAATCTTCAGAGAACAGAGAACAGCCATCTCTGTGAGCAACCCTGCAGCTCTGATGAGTCACTCCCTCCATGCATGAGAAGGCCTACGTTTGACACTGCTATAATCTTGGTTTTAACTGGTGTAGTTTAAAGATCTGTTTTGTCCGTATTACTTTGAAATACTATAATAGGGATATTATATGTTCCATTAGAGTGTTTTATTTCCATTTATAAAAGTGTATGTTCTTCTATATCTTGACCTTGTTTTGCTTTACTTATGTGATAACAATGATCTACATCATTATTTTTTTGTAATTGCCTAATTTGGATGTATCATAGTTATTCAGCCATTCTGCTGTAAAATTAACACTTAGGTTGCTTCCCACCCCTCTTTTAGTTACTAACTGTGACACAGCAATCATTCTTATACAAATATCTTTTCATAATGGTCCTTGGATTTCTGTAGGTTAAATTCCCAGTGGTGTAATTATTACATCAAATGGGTTCATTTTTTTTTAATTTTAATGATTACTGTTCTAAAAGTTGTTTCTGTTCCAAATTATAAATTATTATAATTTAGAACCACAACAATGTGTGAGAGCACACCTTTGGCAAACTCTCATTACTAGTCTGGATATTAATCTTAATTACTGCAAACTTGACTCAAAAAATATTTTTAATCTGCAAATCCCTAACCATTTGTGAGGCAGAATATCTTTTATATGTATATTGGTCATTTGTGGCCCTTTTTTGCATAGCTTATGCATTTTCTTTTCTATATTTTATTGTAGTGTCTTAAATGGAGAATATATATTAGAGTAGAAAGGCACTATTCTTTTCAAAAAAGTTTTTAATATTTATTTAGTTTTGAGAGAGAAAGAGTGTGAGCAGAGGAGGGGCTAAGGATGAAGAGGACACAGAATCCGAAGCAGGCTTCAGGCTCTGAGGTGTCAGCACAGACCCTGATGCTGGGCTCAAACTCACGAACTGCAAGATTATGACCTGAGCCAAAGTTGAACGCTCAACCAACTGAGCCACCCAGGTGCCCCTAGAAAGGCACTGTCCTTTTAGATAGTGCTCCAAACAAAGAAGCACAGATACCTTCCTACCCCCTCTCAATTTAGAGATGATATGTATGCAATCAATATCCAACAAAATTTATTGAGTATCTACTTTATGCAGGAACTATGTTAGACACAAATATGAGTAAGATTCAGCCCCTATCCTCAAAACAGACAAAATAGTAAATAATTATAAAACCTTTCATTAATAAAAATGGGATCCCTTTAATGACAATGACAACACCATCTCCACCCTGCCCCACCAGTGGCTAACAGCAAAGAAAAAGAGATGAACAAAAAAATTAAGCCAGTAAAATTTGATTATTGGTAACATCTAGAAAAGGAGAATACAACATATCTCCCAAAGGTGCAGGAAACTGTTGACCAGAAAGCTAGTTTGTAAGGATTGAGAGCAGAATAGGGAGTTGAGTGAGGTGGGGGGAAAAGAAAGGAAGCCTCCCTGACAACATAGGTCTAAATCTTACATATTCAAAATTATAAACTGTGTATAAATGGAAGGAATATAAATGTTAACAATACTTATACTCTAAAATAGATAACTTTCAACAACAGGCAAACCTCCTAGCCAGGGTCAATTTTCAAACTGAGGAAAAAACTTGAGGGGAGTTCTCAGTGCATTCATTTTACTGATTTAATACCAGAAATTTATTAGAACATTTTTCTAGCTAGAATTTTTTTAAAGCTTGAAAAAAATGATAAACCAAAAAAAAAAAAAAAAAAAAAACCCAAAAAAACCCAAAAAAACCCAAAACCAAAACCAGAAAACCCCAGACTCATAACTATAGACAATAAATTGATGGTCACCAGAGGGAAGGCAAGTGGAGATATAGGTTAAAAAAAAAAAAAAAAAAAAGTGAAGGGGATTAAGAGTACACTTATCATGATGAGCACTGAATCATGTATAGAATTGTTGAATCACTATGTTGTGCAACTGAAACTAAAAACACTGTATGCTATCTACACCAGAAATAAAATAAAATTTGAAAAAAGAAACTTCTTAGAACATTTTAAAAGCTTTCTTGAATTTGAGAAATCGAAATTAGTTGAATGACCTTGAAACAACTCTGAATAAATGTAGGATACAGTTTTTCTGTGTACACTCACTGGTAACAACAAGAAAATGTCTTGGGATGGGATTCATAGGGTCTTTAAAATGAAGTTATTTCCTAAGTAATTTATGATTTTTTTTTTTTTATCAAAAGACAGACCACATTGTGACATCTAGGGCATGAAGGAAATTCTAGAGTATAAAAGCAGTTTCTGTGGTCTCATTTAGCACTTTCTTTACTCATCTCTTATCACATCAAGTTCACACTAAGCAGCAACTGCTAAGAAGGAATCTTGAAGGAATCTTGAATACCAAACCACCTGGGAAGACTGAAACCAATTCCCCCGTCTCCCTAAGTGTGAACATAAAAGGTTTTCTACACAAGATTTGAGACCCTCTGAAAGGTCAGGGTCTTAATTCTAATCTTCATCATTTGATATTTTGTTCCATGTGGGTAATCTAACCTGATGACACATCCTTGTTCATTCCTATGTATTTATATTCAAAGCTATAATATGCCATTATCTAAATATTCTAGATTAATCATTTCACTCATTAAATAACACTTACAAAAATAATTTCAAAATCCACTTACTTGACTCTCTCAAATATTCTCTTCCTCATACGAACAAGTGATTTTCACTAATTTTCTCACTATAAGGAAACCACTCTTCTATGTTGCACCTTACTCTAGAACAGTACCTCTGCATAGCTGAGTAGTACCAACAGATTAGCAATTATGTGTTAAATAACCCCAAACTAGCAAAGCATCATATTCTATGATGCTAAAGCTTTTCCAGAGTTTCAGAGAAAGTCAGAGTCAAAGTAGGGTATTTATTTGTTGTTGCTGTTGTTCTCATTGTCATTTGGTTGGCTTATTGATTTGCTTTGATTTTGTCTTGTTTGCCTTTAGCAGAAAAGACACATTTATAAGATAAAAGGAAAAAGCCATTAAAGAGAATGAGGTTGAAGCTGTGGAACTATTTATAAACCACGATCTTGGAGAAGACACAAGGAATTAAGGTCCAGAAGACAGGAGGAGGAATTGTGCTTGAGCTGAAGGAGAAGATCTCATTCCTTGAGAGTGGATGCAATTCCTCAGGCCATAAGAAGAAATTTGGATTTTATTCTAAGAGGCGTGGAAAGTCCTTGGGAGTATTTTCTCCAGCAGTATGATCTTTGGGTACGTGGTTAAAATATAACTTTAAAATCCCTTTCAATATTGAGATACATATTCTCTCCATAAATAGACATATTCAAGATACAGGGTGATCTTGCTGTTGTCCACACAAGCTTCTTCCCGTTAACCATATCTAGTGAAATTATTTGAGCTCCTACATCCAGTTACACCCTGGACTTTTCAGCTATGTGTCAATAAATTTTCATTTTTGCCTAAGCTAATTTAGGTTGACTTTAGTCACTTGAAACTAAGACTCTTAACTAATACCTTGTCCCATTCTTCCAGCAATTTCTCACATGTCTTGATCCTGAGTATTTCCACCATCTGCATCACTTCTTGAACAAGCTCTACTTTGTCCATATACTACTTAAACTGCAGAGATCAGTAATCCAAATGGTTTACACATGAAACAATATACTTATTTTATCACAATGAATATAGTTCATCAACTAATGCACACCAATAAGAAGATAGTGATTTTTTTGGTAGAAATTACCCATATGAGTTAATGCACTAAGCTTAATTTTTTATAACCCCATAAGTGTTTATCACAAGTATTTTTACCAAACTAAGATTTCCCTAATCCTGTAAGTACACAGCTGAGTATTTAGAACAAATGCCAATTATAACACTTATTCCTAGTGATTTGAGAAAAGCATGATTTGGGAATAAGACAGACTTATGTATGAATTCTGATTGTCATCTTCTAGCTCTGTAAATTTAAGTAAACCTTTACCTCAAAAGTCAGTTTCTGTACCTACAAAATGGGGACAATATTCCCCTTATGGTATTGTTATGAAAAATAAATAAGTAAAAAACCAAAAACATTTGTCCCAAAATGCTAACTTCTACACTATCCCTTTTGAGCCCTTTTGTCTAGCTCTTCAAGATGTTTCGTTCCCCAAATCTCTAATGCAAGCAAATCACAATTTCTCCCAGATGTGTACATATCACAAGAGTGATTAAAAGACCCCTAAACTGAGGGTGTAAGAACTCAAGACCCACACAAGCAAAATCAATGACTAAGAAGATTGGATTTGAAATAGGGTGTGGTGGGAACTGTAGTAAATTGCCAAGCAAACACTCCATCTAAAGACACCTTCTATTCCACTCCAGCTGATTTTCATCATGGGCAATATGGCAAACTATCCTGATTTCTATAAGAAACAAAGGAATCTGAAGTTTCATTAGGTATCTATTAATTTTGAAATGCTGGCAGAATTCTATTCAAAATTTATTAATTTATTAACTTTATAGTATAATAAAGTTATGTGAATGTGGCTTCTCTCTTAAAATATCTAATTGTACTGTACTCACCCTTATTTTTGTGATGATGTGAGATGATAAGACGCCTACGGGATGGGATGAAGTGAAGTGAATGATTGATGTAGGCATTGTGTTGTACCATTAGGCTATTACTGACCTCATGATCTGTCAGGTAGATCATCTACTTCCAGGCCACAGTTGACTGTGGATAAGTGACATTGCAGAAAGCAAAACCACAGGTAAGGGGAGACTACTGTACTGTTTCCACTGAGATGATCTCCTTGTTTATCAACCTATCTTTACAACCTTCCCATTCTGATTATTGATCTCTCTTGTATTCTCAAGCAGGTCATTTAAGTAGGGTAAAAATATTTTAGAAAACAGGAAAAAACAGAACTTAGCAAACTTTTAGCATATAGAAGGCTATTTCCAAAGGTAAGGTTTTATGATATGGGGGAAATTATTCGACCAATGACATCTAACAAAACGCTGCATTAGAATTGTTGTGACCTCCTAATATATTATTTAGAAAGTATTTTTAGAATTATTTCATACACATATTTTATCTCCAATTAGTCTACAGTCATTTTAAAATTATATATGTATTTTTATCTCCCCACAGAGTTTAATAAACATCTGTCAGGCTGACTGACTCAGAATTACTTCTCAGAATTACTACTAAGAAAATGAAAAACATTTAAAAGCCAAGATTTGTGTATAAGCTAGAATTTACAGCATTACTTTCACTCCAGTCTTTTAGCTATACCTGATAAGGCATTCACATAGAAGCTTTATAAACAAAAAAAGAAAACTATTGTTAAATTTTACTAACTATATGGAAGAAAAATTATTAAACAAATCCAGGCTGAACTCAACTACAGATGGTTCCCAACTTATAACATTTCCATTTAGGATGTTTTCCATTTTGTGATAGTTTAAGAGCAATACATATTCAGCAGAACGTGTACTTGAAATTTTAAATCTTGATCTTTTCTCAGGCTAGCCATAGGCAGTATGATCCTCTTTCATGCTGCTGGGCAGAGACAGCAAGCCACAGTTCCTCGTCAGCTCCATGAATACAAGGATCAACAACCAAGGCACTTACAACCATTCTGCACCCACACCGCCATTCTTTTTCCGTTAAGTATTCAAGAAATTACATGATATATTCAACATTTACTAGAAAGTAGGCCTGTGTTAGATGATTATGCCCAACTGTAGGCCAATGTAAGTGTTCTAAACACATTTAAGGTGGGCTGGGCTGAGCTGTGATGTTCTGCAGGTTACGTGTACTAAGTGCATTTTTGACTTCATGATATTTTCAATTTACAATGAGTTTATCAGGATGTAACCCTACTGCAAGGGAAGGAAGGTCTATGTAAAGTAAATAAATAAACTTTGTATCAGTTTGCTACAATATTACACCTCAGTCCAAAGTGTATTAAAAGAATAAGATAACTGCTCTAACAGGAATTCATTTATTTAATGGTGGTTGCTCTAGCAATGCAAAGATTGTTTATCACTTAAATACAAATAAGCATAATTTATCAATGTAACTGATGGAAAAAATGCTACTTTACCATCTGGATAAATGATAAAAGTTATTTCATAAAACAGACTTTAAAAGGAAATGTCATTTTAAAGCAGATTTCTGAGCACAGCATCTACAAATCAAATGTTACTCACACAGTAGTGGTTATAAAATGCCTGCACATTAACCTTCACCTTGTAGAGCTATTTTGTAAAGAATATTCATGAAAAAGAGAGAAGTCACTCAGTATAATAAAATAAAATTGGCAGTCTGTATTTTGTAGATATACTGAAAATAGCAAACATCCAAAGATGTTTTTTTTTTTTTTTAGTGTTTATTTATTTATTTGGGGGGGGGGGGCGGAGAGTGAGCATGAGTGGAGGGAAGGGCATAGAGAGAGGGAGAGAAAGAGAATCCCAAGCAGGCTCCACACTGTCAGCACAGAGCTCGATATGGGGCTCGAACTCACAAACTGTGAGATCATGACCAGACCCGAAATAGTCAAACACTTAACCGACTAAGCCACCAAGGTGCCCCTAAATAAAGATGTTGCTTTCAAAAGAGTTTGGTAATTACTAGAAAGCCGAAATAATGGAAACTGAGAAGAGAAAAATGTGAACCCCTGAAATAGGAACTTTGCTAATAATGATACCACCATTTATACAGTATTTTAAGAGAATCACGCAGATAATTGAATGGCAGGGCCAGAATCCAAACCCATGTCTCTAAAAGCATTCCAAGTCCCAGTTTAACAACAACAAAAAAATGTAACATTAAAAGCTCCTATAAGGAGTTCTTCCTATATCCTTTGAAATCTAATCTCTGAAACTTCTAGGTTTCTAGAGTTAATATATTAAGAATTTATTCCTCTGATTTCAAATTATTAAATATCTTTGAAGTTTTACTAAATTTACACATCTTCAAAAAAATCTTTATTCTAGCACTTAAAAATATTCACATATTCATTCCAACAGCTTTATCAGGCTTGGCTGCCCAATAAGTTACATACACACTCAGGCACTTGGAAGGCCACCCAACGGCCCTTTAACTGACCAAGGCAGGGCAAAGTGGCCACTTTCCCACAATTGGACTCCAAGTTCATTTTTCACAAGGACACCCTCCTCAAAATAGGCTGTGGGCAGTTGCAGTTGAACCTTGCCTCTGGATTATGAAACCAGTGAGGTTATCATGATTCTCATGGCTACTTTGATTTCAGAGTGTCTTATTTTTTGAAGTAGAACTTTGTGAATGGAGAGGCTAAGGTACTGCCTTCCCAGTGTGTATGTATGTATGTGTATGTGTGTGTGTATATATATATATATGTATACACACACATACACACACACACACACACACACACACATATATATATATATATATATGTATGTATGTATTTCAGTAGCATTTTAGATTGTAGGCAAGCAATCAACAGTAAAATACATGTCAGTAACCTGTTCCTGACAGATTATACAGCAGCCCTGGTTCAAGGATTTCTTTCCCTACAAGAATCCTAAGACTGCTTGCTAGTTGATTCTTTGCTTTTTTGGCTATTTGCTGGTTTTGGTGAATTTGCTGTGAACCAGGGAGTGTGCAGTATTTTTAGAGTCAGCCTATGGCTAGGAATATACTTCAACTGTCTTAAAATGAGGTCCCTGGCTCCCTCTAGTACAAAGTCAGGGGATTTGAATTCAACCTGCAATATTCTATTGTAGATCTCTTGGTATGTGCTTGCCTCAAAAGGAGGCATCCCAACTAAAAATTCATAGCAAAGAACTCCAAGGCTCCGGAGATCCACCTTATCATTGCGCATTCTTCCTTCCAACATTTCAGAAGCAGGTAGTCAAGGATACTACACAGTGTGTTTTCCTTGGAGAATGTGGCATGTACTGACCACCCTAATTCTGCAGTCTTAAACAATCCAGCTGATTGTAGGAGCAGGTTCTCCGGCTTAATGTCTCTATGAATAACTCTCTTTGAATGACAGTAAGCAGGGCTTGCTCCTTCTCAGGATGAAGAGAAACATGACAAGCCTCTTAGGAACTCTTTGTCTTCAGTATGCCACCATCAGCAAGATCTAAGAGCTCCTCTAGCAGATCATCCAATGCTAGGGAAGGGTGTAGTGGTCACTTTTGCAATCCTGCCCCCTGAAGATTGGTAAGAGCATCTAGCTCCCTATAGGTTGAGACAGACATGCTAAAAGAGCTAGGACACTAGAAGAATCCTGAGTTTGGGTCAAGGATAAAACAGAAAATAAGAACCTTGAAACTAGAAGCTATGACTGCAGGTGGGCAGCAGCATGATTCCTACACAGCCAGGTGAGATGAGTCATATAATATAACAGACTTGAGATTCCCTGACCCCACTTTCAGTAGGCTTCCCTTTCGCACCTAGAATCCATCTTAGGAAGTGAGACAGAAAGGGGATACCCTCGAAAGAGCAGACACTGGGGAGCTGAACTTACACAGCACAATCACTGTAGAGAAGAACGAGATTGTCCCTACAATGTGGGTCAGAAACCCCAGCCAGTAACATCTTGATTCTCACTTTTATTAGTTTGTTTCACTTTCATTTTTATCTAACTCGGTAAAATGGTGTCAAAAATCTCAGTCATCATCCTTGATTCAAAAATCTAAAAGTCATCATTGATTCATCTCTCTCTCTCTTTTTTATCCCCACAGCCAATGTATCACCAAGTTCTGTCTGTCAACCCTCCCTTCTAAATGTAGAAGAAAACTACCCACTTCTCTCCTCCATGGGCAGTATCATCTATTGCCCAGACTACCAGAACAGTCTCCTACAGTATCCTTGCTAACCGCCTCCGTCTAAAATTCTTTCTCCTTTAAGTATCCAAAGTGCTTAAATTTCTTCAGTAACTCTAATTACAGTTAAAATGAAAAATCAGATCCTTATTGTGGCTTGTGATCTTTGTTTGCCTTACTCCTCAGTATTAGTGTATCTACCCTTCAGCAACACTGACCTCTCTGGTCTTCAAAATGACAAATTATGTTCCTTCACAGAGTATATGCAGCTGATGTTCTTTCTTCTTGGAAAATTCTAGCTTACAGATCTTTACATGACAAAAAGCTCTTTCTTGTCATCAGGATTGTAACTTCATATCACTCTTTCAGAAAGGATTTCCCCAAGCATCCCATCAAAAGTAGCCCTCTTTCCCCCCAACTTTCCCTCATCTGTTTCTTTATGGGATATAGCCCAGCTATCCCTTCAGAATGTAAGCTCCTTGAAAGCAGGAGTCTTATGTGTGTCTTGTTCACTGGTATACAGGCACTTTGTCAATTTTGTTGAATGAAGTAATGAAAAATGGATAAACAAATGACCTGGGCCACAGAGGAAAATGCTTACCTTCTTTTCATTGCTTCTTTCTCACTGACATTTCTCAAGTCACTCTCAATTTTGCCACCACTAGGCAAAAGGACTAGGAATCAGGTAATGGAGAAAAAAACAAAAAAAACCAAAAAAAACCCCAGGAAGTATAGCCCCAATGAGCAATATGCAAAGGGTGTAAAGAGCAATTAGGGAAAGAAAAATCTTAATTTAAGAAAGAGAAGAGTAGCCTTCCTCAAATATCAGAACCTCTCAGTGCTGGACTTTCGAGTCAGGAACATAAATGTTAAGTAAGACATGCCCATGTCCTATAAAGTATTGTGTAAATTGTATTTTCTGAGTTGAAATATTTAAAATCCACTAGGAAATATATAACTGGCAAATCTTTCTAAGAGGACTTACAAGAGATCAAAGTGAGGGCTTCTAACTACTGAGTTTTCATGAAGTAGTACAGCCATGTTTTTAACTGACATGAGATGTGCTATGGGATTTCATCTTTTTCACAACTGACAAATAAATTGGCAATCAGTGTAAAGGTGGTCAGAAAAAAAAAATAGATACACTACTTAAATTTCATGGGAAAATGGACCTTAAATGACAGATTTATGAATAAATATCTTTTAGTTAAACTTTAGTTGAAATTAATCTGCTCAAAGAAACCTGAAAAGACGGTGACATAGAGAGTTTTTGTGTAAAACTCTGAGTTTAAAATTATATGCATGTATTCACATAAGTTGATAAGTCAGTGGCTTTTAAGAGAAGTGTGATATAATTATGCATAATATATACTTTTTGTGTACAAAAATTATATTATTTGACTATGCTTGGACTTCTACATAATATGGGAAAAACTTGTTTCTTAAAAAAAAGCATATTAACCAGCCTATTAATAATCAGGTTCCTAATGTAGCATCACATTCTGAAATAAAAAAACTACATTCCTATTATGTTACAGATTAATACTTGTTCTCAGAACTATTTCCAAAAAAGAAAAAAATTCTTACCAGACATAAACTGTGTAATAGAGGATAATTCCATTTGGCTCCAGGGGTGGTTGCCATGACAACTTCACCGTGACACCAGACAACTGTTTTACAGAGAAGCCTTGAGGGGGAGAATCAGGAGCTGAAAAGTTAGGGTAAGGATAATACATTTTATTAAACATATATAAGAGAAGGCTAAAATAGCAATGCACAAAATTTTCACTATAAACATTCTGGTCAATGAATCAGGTGCAGTGCCTTTCCCCACGAGCATGGGAGACTAATTGTTTACTTTCAGAATGAGATGATAAAAAGAGATTTTGCATGGTGGTGTTAGAACATCTGTTTCTGTGATTCAATGGAAAAAAATATTTCATGAGAAAAAAGAACAAGGGGTATGTCACAGTGATTCACCTACTGTTCAAGTACATCTTGGTAAATTATCATCCTCTAGTAAAAATAAAACTACTGGGGTGAATAAATATAATATGTAGTAAAAGTGTTCCTCAAACAATAAAAAGAAGTGGAAAAAAAATCACACATTCAAGAAGTGGTAAAGTGATAAGCATAACACTGGGAGAGCAGTTAAAATGACTGACCTCACAAATAAAAACTACATTCCTCAATTTCAGTTTGTCACTAAACTGTAAAATAGTATCAAAATCTGTTCACTGAGTCTCCAAAATTGAATGGTGACAAAGAAAAGCAAAACAGCACATAAATAATATGGACAGGTTAGGGTCTACTTCTAATTCCACCAGAAGAGTGGAAGGATCTAAATACCTGAGCCATTTTGCACTAAATAAGCTCTACAAAAATTACTACAACCTAGTTAGCTAAGTTTATATTTACATTAGATAAGACATATAGAATGGCATTTCTCAGCTCCTGTGTAACACTACAGTAATGTCTTAGAGCATTAATATACAATTTTGCAATAGAAGGGTATACATTACTAAAATTTTTATCATTGTTATAGTTATATGGAAAGTAAACTCATAGGTAGCTGATAGAAGTTTTAAGAATTTGTTCAGATCTTTGAACAATGTTAATTTATAGATTAGCACATGTGCAGATCACTTTTTCCAACAATTTAAAGAAAATGCCACCTGAATTATTTTAAATTCTTTTTTTATTTTCTGAATAATCTCAACCAGAGTTGTATGTGTACATATGCATGTGTAATGTGTATGTATGCTTTTGCTATTTTAGTAACAACGATTTTCCAACACAAAAAATTACTGCGCAGAGAAAAGGTTTATGAGATGAATTCTAAGGAATAATGGTGACAGCTGTATTCATATTTTTATTTGTTATTCTCACTAGCACTACAATAAAAATGCTATCAAATATTGATTATTACAAGAATCCGTATATCACTTGGAGATGTCTAGTTCCCAAGATATGAATTACTTCTGAGAAGTCTTTCATTTGTCAAAACAAAAGCCTATGATATTTTCCCTAACATCTTTGTAAAACTTAACCTTCGTTTATTGTTGGAAAAAAGGATTTCAATCAAAAATAGCACTGATAGAATATAATCTGTTGTAACTAAGTATTTCTACTCTATAATATGCTTTAAGACTATTATGTCAAATATCAGATCATTCTAAGTGTTTTATTTTTAATTTCAGTATATCCTTGGGTATTTTCCTTTTTACGTGAAACATTTTATTGATATCTAAATATAATTAACATGTCTATCTAAACAAAATACTATATATCTACTATAGCAAGCTAAGTTTTAATCATTTTGGCATTTGTATTCTGAAACACAATCTAAAAAATAATGAAATTGGTGCAGGGGATTAAGAGGTACAAACTTTTAGTCATAAAGTAAATTAAAAAAAATATTTTAAAGAAAGAGGAAAATTAGAATATATAAATGCAATGATATCTTTTGCAATCTGTCCAATTCATCATAACAAAGCATATGAGAATAGGTGAGACAGGTATGCATAAGACTCTTTCTCCTCCTGGTATGGTCTTTCCTAACTCTCATCTTCCCTCAGGTCACATCTTAGACTTAACTTCCTCATCTACACTTCTTCTACCTCAGTAACTAACATGCCTCTTATTGTCCTGAGGAGTAATTTGGGGGAAATATTAAAGTTATAAAAACTATTTGTCTATACACTTATTGAATTTAGAACTCTGCCACTGAGCTGCAAGTTTCATGAGGACAACGAGCACCTAATACCCAAAACACAAAGCATCTCAGTCTTTTATCCATTCTTGATTTGTCATAATTTTTCAATAAAGGGGTCCTATTCTTCACCCCATTCATTAGTAATTATATCAGTGACTTGACCAGACACTTAGATGCTAAGTTCGCTATGGTGATTTGCCATGGTAACTTTAACAGTCCAGGTAATTCAGATGCACTGTAGAGTTTGAAACAATTGATTTAAGTGGTAAAAAGCTCTGTCTTCTTGGAATATATGTTCACTACTGGTTTAGATTCCTTCATATAAGATCTCGAATTCTTACCATCAGGACTATTTCATTAAATTAGGGGGTGGGGAAGTGGGTACTATGTCCAGAAGGGCATTGCATAAATTATCTAGTACCTCTTTCTTAGGCATTGTCTAAGATGGAAATAAAGAGCTAACCCCCACTCTGTTCTAGCCTTTAACAATTGTCCCATTGGAAAGGATGTTTTATTAGTTAATTTTCACTTTATTTCAGCACAAAGAACTGAATTATGACAAAAATTAAAAGTTGGACAGGTGAACTTTGATGGAGAAATAAGCATAATAAGTAGAGGTAATGACTAGGGAAGACCAACCCATGAGAGGACTTAGAACCTGGGACAAATCAGAGCAGCCCACTTGGACACTGATGAAATAATTTCGTAGAGAGAAAAATAGGGAAGGACCTCAATTGGGAGAAGAAGGCTCCAAAGACCATTACTTTGAGTAAAATAAGAACAATGCAAGAAAAGTCTTCCTTCTGCTAGACATATATAACGCACATATTGTCCTGGTGTATGACTAGAAACATGCACAGAATGCAACTGAACTTCAAGATGGAAAAACTTGAAAGAGAGGGGGGAATAAAGATATCCTGAAAACACTTATGATACACCCAGGCCCAACTCTCATGGCAATAGGACTTCCTTTTGTAGAAATAAAAATAAAAATAACAGTGTCAAATATATACAATGTATAAAACATAAAATGCAAATCCAAATCCCAAATATATTCCTCAAAAGTAATTTTCTTAGCGTGATATATGCCTAGAACTTGGTGAGGTACCAGTGTAAAGTGGTCTCAGTAGTAAAGTTGATTTTATTCAGGTTTAGGAAAAGATATGTTTAAATATTCAATATTTAATAAGGCTATTAACATTCAGGAATGGCGTCTTGGAAAATTACATACAGAAACCTAAAAACTGGCCTGAACTCATTATCAAGCTAGTCCTAATACAGTAAAAAAAAAAAAAAAAAAAAAAAAAAAAGGGAGGGGGAGAGGTTGCAGGTTGACATAACAGAATCTACTACAAAACTGATGTAAATGTCTATTCTTATGAACATTAAAGTTGAAAAACACAGCCATAACATACATTAATTTATATTCAAACCATTCAAACTGAAATTTTAGCCTTAAAAACTGCCATGAAAAAATATTACTGATTTTTTACAGAGCACAGATGACTTGAGCATCAAAGAAGAACATTTTATACCTGATTTTATTGAACATAAAGCTGACTTTGCTAGCTTCTTTTACTCTGTGACAGTGAAATTTCTGTATAATGCTGACATGCACATAACTGATACCCAAATCTAAGAGAATTTTCACATTATATCTTCATTTTATGTACATGTTTTTTTTTTGAAATGTGATGGATTCAAAACATATCAGGATCCGCTACTGTATTTACCATCCTCTTCAGTCAGTATACTTATGGGTGCGCTCCGAACTCCTTCACCCCTGAGTGTACTAGCAGACACCTCAATCTTGTATTGGGTATATTTCTTCAGTCCTAAAAAGAAATAACATAGCTAAGTTAAGACTTATAAAATATCCTTTAATAATAGGCAAGAAGGAAACTATGAAATGACTCTTAATCTTCCAAAAGTAAAAATTAAATGAAAATGTACTTCTTTCAAATAGTAAGTCCTATTACAAAGACAAAATGGTATAGGATAAGGTCACAAAGGATTGACTTTGAGTATTCTTTCATGTGACTGTAATAAACTCCTAGTTTATTTAACCAAAAAGCCAGTATTGTCATACTCTGTACAAAATGAATCCTACTTACCACTTATAATATAAAAGCAAGCTAATATTTTATAACCACATTGTCAGTACAAATATAAATGTACAACATTAAATATTATTTTTACCTTTAATGCTTTGGGTCAAAGAGGTTGTATTTATAGCTCTTTCTTCATTTCCACTACTTTTC
The DNA here is from genome assembly GCF_023721935.1 of Panthera uncia. NCBI lineage: Eukaryota > Metazoa > Chordata > Mammalia > Carnivora > Felidae > Panthera > Panthera uncia. The sequence goes on along the minus strand of NC_064809.1, from coordinate 100,998,209 downwards.
CTGATGTAAATTGTATATTTTTGTATGATTCCATTAGGACTACTTGGGGGAAGGAACGATAGCTCAATCTCTCCAGAAGATATATTTTTGTAGGTAACATTTTCTGGTGCACTATCGGGCACTGGGAAAAAACAAAAATATAAATGCATAAAATAATTCCATCCTAAAAATATATTCTTAAAAAAATCTATTTTGCTGAAGTTTTTAGAAAGTTTTTTTTAATGCTTATTTATTTTTTGACAGAGAGAGACAGAGCATGAGTGGGGGAGGGGCAGAGAGAGAGGGAGACAGAATCTGAAGCAGGCTCCAGGCTCTGAGATGTCAGCACAGAGCCCAACACGGGGCTCGAACCCCAGACCGTGAGATCATGACCTGAGCTGAAGTCAGACACTCAACAGACTGAGCCACCCAGGCACCCCATTTTGCTGAAGTTTTGATCCAAGTACACTAGAATATGTTCATAAGAACATTCACTAGAGTGTAATTGTAATAAACATCCTAAATGGAATAAGATACGCATAACTTATACACTTAAAACTGTATAGAAAAAATTTTATCTCAAAAGAAATTCATACTATGATTCTACAAAATAATGCTTATAGATGATATTTTTATTAAAATATTTGAGATGGTATTAAGCTATTGCTGAGGATCATACAGATGGAAAAAAAATTGAAAAACACCTAAAAGTCAATTCTGCCTTTCATTAATAATAATAATATATCAAACATTAATAATTAGTTTTGTGTATAACACATGACAAGGCAAGGAATCCTTCCTAAGTATAATGTTGCACATTATGATCTGTCAGGAAAACAGTCTCCTAAGGATATAGGATATCGTTAAATAAAATACTAGTTTGATGTATCTACTAATGTTCTTATTGTATTGAATTCAATGGTCACAAAAAGTTTCTCCACATATGTTCAAACACTAATACTACATGTGGGATTCTGATTCTGGTAAATATTGAAATAGATACCCTACACTGAATGACTATATTAATTAAAACAATTAAAACCCTTCATAAAATTAAAACAAACTTTTCTTTAAAGGAATTGAAGAGTTGACAACAAAACTGGAAATCTGTGGTGGCCAAAAAGCAAAAGCAAAAAAAAAAAAAAAATTAAATTACACACACACAAAAACACAGTAAAAACAGGTATTGTGAAATGGAAGCTGGTACTAATGCCAGCTTTGTCTTGAAGGGTACTGGTCAATCCTGGTGAGGTTGAGTTTTTGCAAAACAGCTATGCGGAGTGCCAGATAAAGAACCGAAAGACTTGGGCCAACAGAAGAGTAAGGGATATCCCTGCATAATAAGCTGGAAAGCCAAAAGAATGCAACTTCAACCATGTTAGTGGACAATTCCAGGGGGTACCTTGAATTCTTCTGCAGAGTACCACAGAATTCAGTGTGAGTGGTAGCTGCTGTTCTTGTGCAATATGGTATGTTCACCAGGGAAAGGGGAGTGAGAAGTAAACCCACCATGCAAAAGAGGACAGAGGAGAATTTTTTTTCTCGCTGCTCTCTGGATAAAGATGCAAAAAAGAAAAAAAAAATTATGCAGTTTTGGAAGTGCATGCCTATTCCTATGAGTCTATGTGGCTCAAATCCATGCTACCTAGATAGCCTGAAAAAACGTTCACTTCAGAATTTAAATGAAAATGAATCTGTAATCCTGAGTTGCTATTATTCAAAAGCCACTAGCAGAAGCAAACATAAATCCTCTCCGAAGGAACTCAACTTCAACTCAGGCCACATAAATTTACCACAGATAAATTTCAAGGAAAATGTGCTGACTGATAGCAAATCAGGCACCAATAAAGACAGCAAAGAAAACAGAAAAACAAAAACAAAAACAAAAAACCCTGTCTCTCTCTGTCTCTCTCACTCTCTCTCTCACACTCACTCTCTCTCTCTCTCTCTCTCTCTCTCTCTCTCTCTCTCTCACACGCACACACACACACACACACACACACAGAGACTTCAAAAGACTTCAGATATTGAAATTACCAAAGAATAAATATATGAATGCCTAATGTATTTCAAGAGATCAAACAGATTTGAAAATATGAGCAAAGAATTATTCTTTAGATAATAATAAATGATGCATATAGCCAAGCAGATTTGAAAGAGAACCAGACAGGCCTTCTACAATAGAAAAACAAAATAACTGAAATTAAAATTATTTTAATGTATAAAAGAGCATATTAGATAGAGATGGAGAGAAATTTAGTGAAAAGAATGACAGTATTGAAAAATTATCAACAATGGAGCTCAGAGGAAAAAAATACAGAAAATGTAAAGAGCAGATAAGAGACATGAAGCATATACTGAAGGAGCTTAAGATAGATAACAGAAAGGAGGAAGAAGAAATATTTCAAAGGATAATGGCTGAAATTCTGAAAAATGTTGAAAGATATCAAAGTTCAGGACAAGGAATCTCAATAAGCTCCAAGCAGGACAATATTTTTAAACAATCATATTTAGACACATCATTGTAAAAGTACAAATAACAAAGTAGAGAAGATCTTAACAGCACCAGAAACAAAACAAAACAAAACAAAACAGATCATCTACATAGGAATGACAATTAGACTGACAATTGACCTCAACTGAAAAATGAGAATTCTATCCCCAGAAAAATTAACAAGAGCAGATAAAAACATATTCCGATGAACAAAACCAGAAAATCCTCAATGAATGAAGTTATAAACAATGCATTTTAGGCAGAAAAATATTTACTGGAGATGAAAAACCACAGTTGCAAAGATAATGGTTTAAAAATTGCCTGCATGGGAACAATAACAGTAATGACTAATTTGAGGGGTTAAACAACATAAACTAACGACATAAACATTATTGCCATTATAAAGTCCTATTATAAGAATGTTTCCTTTCAGGGGCGCTTGGGTGGCTTGGTTGGTTAACTGTCATACTTTGGCTCAGGCCATGATCTCATGGTCGTGGGTTTGAGTCCTGCACTGGGCTATCTGCTGCCAGCACAAAACCCACTTTGGATCCTCTGTTCCCCCCCCTCCGCCCCTCCCCAGCTCATTCTCTCTCTCTCTCACTCTCTCTCTCTCTCTCTCTCTCTCTCTCTCAAAATAAATAAACTTTAAAAAAGAGTATTCATTTCAAAAGAAAGAATTGAACCTATATATTGGCACTCAATATATAATAGATATTTAAGTTGCTACTAGTAAATTTAATGAAGCAGAAAAACAAAATTCAAAAGCCTTGAAAATGTGGATGCAAAACCACTTGTCCCCACTTGTTACCTGTTATGAAGTGTATTTCATCTAAGGCACACTTAATAGGAAAAACTGATGGAAGAATATTGATATTTCTAAAACTTTGGGAAGAATTGTAATTTAATACATAGTTTAATGTAGCAATATAATTCTGCACAATATAATGTTTTTGCATACATTCAAAATTTCTAGTTACCTTCTCAAGCCAACCCATTACATTGAGAAAAATTCTCAAAAACTACTCTGAATGCTTTCTCAACCTTCTGGCTCTAAGAGAAATATTGGACCTTCTGAGAACATTATATTTTACCACTCTTGGGTAACAGGTAATCATTGTTTTTCTCCTACAACCCCTATAACCATAGAACCTGGGAGTTGAGTAGCTGTATTTATTGCCCATCTTTGCCATATCCAGATCATTTCTCCTTCCTTCTTCCTGAAGAACTCTTGTGCTACCCCTCCTTAAGACAGTCATCTAGTGATACCATGTCACTTCTTCAAACATCTTAAAATTTTAATCACCTAAGAGGGGAGGAGGGGAGGAGGAGGGGTTAAATAGGTGATGGGGATTAAGGAGTGCACCTGTCATGATGAGCACTGGGTGATATATGGAATTGTTGAATCACCATATTGTACATGTGAAACTAATATAACACTTAATGTTAACGAAGTAGAATTAAAATGAAATCTTAAAAAAAAAAAACAAGAAAATTTATCACCTAGATGACTGGACTGACTTTCTACCAGTCTTAAAAGATGTCAACATCAATGTAAATGATCTTTCCAATTCTCTGGACTCTGTATTCCTTGATCTCCATAATTCCAATTTTTCCTCCACCTCACTTTAACCACTAGCTTTTATGGCAATACCTGAGATCTTGTTATTACCGGTATTCCTTTCTTTGGCAACAGTTTATTGTATTGGCACTCCAAAAATTCTTTGTATTGACACTCCAAAAATTCTTTAACCCTCATCCAATCTTCATGGTTCATCATCTCCCTTATGTCCTCATCTCCCTACTTACTTGGGCCAGAATCCATTGCCTGCCAATAAAACCAGTCCCTAGCAATCTCCATCAACTCCTTTTTCCATCTTGCTTTCCAGCAAAATTCCAATTCAGGTTAAACCAATTTCATTGCTAGTTCCAGATCTGCAGCGAACAGCTGAAAATGTCTGAACAAAACAAAACTCCAGCTAACAAGCCTTATTTAAATTTAAACCTCAAATTTCAAATGAATCTTTTCCACTGCCCAGCAGCCTCTATTTTACTTTAGTCAGTTCAGTCTCCCCTTCTGTTACGTATGTTTTTCACCATCTTTTCTGTCCACCATCATCCAATATCACTCCCCGTCTTATTCAAAGCTAATAAACTTGCTTCTCACTTCATTGAGAAAATAATAACACTCAGAAAAAAACTACATTATCTTCTTACCACCAATTTCCCTTTAACTGCCTTCTCTACTTAACTCCCTTCAAAGTCCTAGCCCTGCATTTCTTCTTTATTTAAATTCCAGTTTGTTAACATACAGTGTAATATTAGTTTCAGGAGTAGAATTTAGTGATTCATCACTTACATACAACACCCAGTGTCTTCCTTAATACCCAACACCCATTTATACCATCCCCCTCCCATCTCCCCTGCAGTAACCTTTGTTCTCTATAATTAAGTTTGTTCTTAATTAATAGAGAGCAGTTTGTTCTCTATAATTAAGTCTGTTTCCTGGTTTGCCCTGTCCCATGTTCATTTGTTTTGTTTCTTTAATTCCACATATGACTAAAATCATATGGCATTTATCTTTCTCTGACTTATTTCATTTAGCATAATACTCTCTAGCTCCATCCATGTCATTGCAAATGGCAAGATTTCATTCTTTTTGATGGCTAAGTAATAGTCCATTGTATATATACCACTTCTTTATCCATTCATCAGTCAGTGGATATTTGCCTGGCCCTCCACTTCTGTGGTAGATTCTATTCTATCTAGTCTGAGACTTTAGAACTGAAGTTATTCCCCCTCTGTCATGTTAATGATTTTTCTCTCTGTGTTGAATTATTCCTATATTGTAAATATGTGAAAACACACACATTATATCACAGCAAAAGAAAAAAAAAAGACTATTGATTCTCTTTGTCCTTTCAACTATTGCTCCATTTTGGCCTGTATGTCGTATCAAAATTCCTCAAAATCTGCCTTTACTCATTTTCTCCACTTTTAATGTATCATTCTGTCTTAATCTCACTTTAGTTAGGCATTTTCCCCCATTTTTTCCATGAAACCCACTATCATGAAGTCATCAGTGATCTCCATATTGCCATACCACTAATTAATTATGTGCCCTCCACTCTGACCAGAATTGGACCTAAAAAATAAATTCCTTCTACTTGAAAATATTTATTCACTTGCCTTACATAATCTTCTCTGCTTTTCCCCTTACCTCACCACTGCTCACTTCTGCTTAGTCCTTGACTAAGTCCTCTCGACTTCCCAAAGTCTATAGGTGTATAGGACATAGGTGTATAGGTGTAGTCTATAGGTGTATAGGACAAGTCTATAGGACATAGGTGTATGTCTTCTTTCCATCTCTATCTACACTCCCTCTGATGTGACTTTATCTCATCCCTTGACTTTGAATACCAGAGATATGGTAATTCATTCAAATTGTATATTCAACTCTGGATTCTTCCTGTGAGTTTCAAACTTACATATCCAATTGCCTTAATGACAGGTACTCAGATATTTAAAACATGGTCAAAACAAAACTGAATTTCCTCCAAACTGACCTTTTCTCCAGGCTTCCCTGTCTCAGTAAATGGTACCAATATAATAGGGAAAGAATAGGATAAAATAGGCAGAAAGGGAAAGATTAGGACCTGAGGCCCCTGGGTGGGGAAAAGCACATACAATGGAACAATGCTGGGAATGCCTTAACACAGCAAACCCCCTAGGGCATAAGGTTCCTCTTAAGAATGTAACAGACACCACCTACTACCCCGCAGGTTTCTCTCAGGAATCTGATAAAAGACCTGACTAAAAATAAATAGTAGACCATAAAAATCTATGACCCAAAGGAATGGTATAGCCATAGACCACCCCCCTCATACAATGGAAATGAGCCAATCAGGAATGGACAACCCAGCACCTAGAACTATCAAGCCAGTAAGGGTGGAGCCTGAGCAGGTACAAGGGGGAAGGGTGGGGGCAGGAGGGTGGTGACCAGAACCTTATAAAACAAGGACCCTTGCCTATAGTCAGGGACATTCACTTTCGAATGTCCCCTCTCAGTGAAGACAGCTTCCATACTATTCTTTCTTTCTAATCTTATACTCTATTAAACTTTTGCTGGCTGCTCATTTTGTGTCCACCTCTTCATTCTTCGAAGCCATGAGACAACAAATCGCAGGTATTGTGCTAAGTAATACTGCAACGCCACCATTCACCCAGATATTCCAACCAAACACCTAGTAATTAAGCGTGATTTTTTTCCTCACTCCCAAATCCAACATAGTCAGGAATGATCTTCCAAAACTGCAAATCATATCACATTCTTGTCATAATTCTTCAATAGCTACCCATTACAATTAAACTCCAAACCTCTTAGAATGACACCCAAAAATCTGCACAGTCCACCTTTGCCAGGTTGTCTCTCCTCATCTGCTAATTCTCTCCGCATAACTCAGATTACTCCAAGGAAAGAAAGGCTCTGCTCTTCCTCAACCACATACAGTATCTTTCTACTTTAGGAACTTCAGGCTATTGCTATTCTCCTTCTGAAGCATTTTTCTTCCTTAATCTCATCTAGTTTACTCCTACAGATTGTTAATGTCTCCAGGCAAATACAGTTTCTTCAGACAGGACTTCTCTCAGTCCTCTACCTCAAATAGCCTGCTTACTAATCAATACTAATCAATACTAATCAGCCTGCTTAATTCTCTCTTCTTTCCCTGATTTTCTTTTCTTCCTAGAATACACTGGTACCAAAATCATATATAGCATTTGTTTACTGTAAAACTTCTAGAATGTTAAGTTCCAAGAAAGTAGGGATTTTCTCTTACTCACTGCTGCATCTACAATGCATATGATATGGAAACCACAAAAACCTGTTCAGGGAATAAATAAATATGTTCAACTGGACATAAAACATATTTAAAAACAAGAGAGAAATTCAAAGCTAAGCAAAACAAGTAAGATTGAAGTGAATAGCTCTTTAATTGCAAGAAAAAAAGGATTTAGTAATGCTACGCTTGAACTTAATAACTCAGTATAACTTTTGATTTTGAAAAATTCTCATTGGAATTTGCTAAGTTGTCCCTCTGGATTTGCACGCCTATCACCAGTAGTCAGAATATAAATATGCATCCCTGACCTCAGGCTGATATCCTTTGCATTTTTATTCATTTATCCTTAGGGGATAACCAGTGCTGGGTTCAGGGGAAAGAAAGAAGACAGACTTGATGACTTACTGATTTGGGAGAGTAATGATGCACTTAGAGTTTTCCGAACTAGCACAGTGTGTCCAATTGGAGAAGTATTGTGTAAAATAGATAATTCATGAATAAAAAGTAATTGTTACAAACAGTTGGAATAAGCTAAATCTATTTAAAAAATAAAAATAAGAAACAAGTTTGTTCACAATGATCTGAAAAGAAGAAGTGGGAAGTTACCTTGAGTGTGCCTAAAAATTGTTGTTTGGCATACACAGTTTTAATATTATGTAGAAAAATTTTTAAATGCTATTCATTATAGAGTCCTATACAAAATTTTGATCAACATATAAGTTACTACCCATTAGTGGTCATTACCCCAAATCAGACATATTCAAGGCATTTTGTTAAAGGCTTAGTATAAAGTTATATCTTAAAAAGGAAAGAGAATACACAGAGAACCTCAAAAGGTAATTTGTATGAGAACTTAAAGTTCTTTATGTGATTATTGAACTCTGTAAAAAAGCATGAATTGATTTCATTTGTTTGTCAACTGCACATACTTAACACACACACACATACACAAACACTCATGAGATCAAACGTATCGAGCTTTTCTGCTTGAACACAAGGGTATTTTACTTCTAGGCATTAGTAAACTCTGATTCCCCAATCAAGAGAAATATGTGAACAAATTATTTATTTATTTTACCCAGCAGCATTAACACATTGCTAACTACATCCCTCAATTTCTCATGAAACAATATTGAAAAGAGAGTTCTTGTTTTTTTATAATACCAGTAGAGGAAGAATTTATTTAATAAGAATAGGAAGCCTTGGTAACAGATAGACAGTTGTTCTTGAATACATCTTGCTTCAAATGACACGTTGAGACTACTCAAAATTTTAGCTTCCTCTTTTGCAAAAAGAGCTAAAACTGGTGTAGCAAACATACTATAGAAAAAGTCACTAATGTAGACTTCATTGTCCACCATTTCCATCTAGATGAAGAATGCGAAGACATCGAGAGTATCCTAACTCAGATCAGAGAGCTAGAAATTAGAAGCGTGGACATTGAACATTATACCCTATTATTAGACCTGTTTTGCTTCTGAAGAGTCTAGTATCAAAATGACCCTTTACTCACCCAAATGGGTGAGCTAGTGAGCCACGGTGTAAGTTATTTCCTTCTTTATTTTTCTCCTTCACTCTGGAGGCTTGAAATGATCAGCAAGCTTACCTCCAAGTCCCAACATTACTTCTCATCTACTCTGATTTTTGAGTCATTTCACTCAAGTATTTCTAGGTCTCCACATCTATGTATCTAGGGTTCTATGTATTTTTCTAAGATACATTCTAAAACTAATATTCTCACTTTTAACTACATGTCAAGTTAAATTCTTACATTCACTTAAGGTTTATTATCCCTGCCTTTGAATTAAGATCAGACAACAGAAAATAAAATGAAAGTTAAATTAATTTTCCAATACTAAGTAAAAGATTGAATGCATGTAATAATTAGCAAACAACAACAAAAGATTATTGTATAGATAATCATTAAGATAAGATGTTCTTGATGCTGTGGCCATTTAAGTAGTGAAGTATCTGATAAGCATTCGTGCATATAGTGATTGTTTAATATCATAACAGTAACTTTGAAACTTACTTTCCTTCCTCGTCTTATGCAGAGCCCAAGCAGCAAAATACTACTGCCAACAGTTAACAGAGAGACCCTAGATATATTCTATAATTTAGCAACTTTATCAATGGCTTCTAAAACAGATTGTACCGTGAAAGGAAATAGGCTTTCCAGTCTGACGAATTTGGGTTCCAATTCCAGCTTCATCACTTACCAGCTGGGTGACCTTAAGCAATTAAATATCCACCAATTAATTTTAACTTTAGGAGGTCAGAAATTCATTTTCCTTTACAGTGCTATATTCCCAGTAGGGCTTGGCATATTACAAATATTTACTGAAGGGATGAACCCTTCAGACCTGTTTTTCATTAGGCAATGAAGATAATATCTTAACGCTTTATTATAGAATTAAAAAGGTACATTTCATGAAAGCCAAAGGCAGAGCCCAGTGCACTTTGCAGGTGTCTAAAATATGCTTTTTTCTTTCCTTGACTCAGTGTAAACTATAAAGCTAGATCAGGTAAAGAGGAGATTTTTTTTTCTTAAAAAAATACTTACTTTAGGTACAATATCTTTAATAAAAGCAATGAAACATGCCCATATACAGTTTAACATCAATTAGATTTCACCTTCAGGGATAACTCTTAAAGCTATAAAATGTTCCTTTCATTACTCTTTCATTTCTGCAATTACAACTATTGTCATTCTCTATGGGCTCTTTTGTGTCATCTCATTTTATTAATTTCAGTGACCAGTCTCAAGAAGGTGCTCGTGGTCAAAGATAAGTTGCTTTACTAGGTACCTAGATCCTCAAGGTTAGAGACGGGGCTGCACATATAGCATCTGGATGAACCATGTGAAATTGCTGATATTTGGTCATTTATGACCAATAGGAATAGTAATTCTACACGGTTCAATGAGTAACTATTCAATAAATATTTAATATTTTAAAAGTAGGAACAAAACAGTAACTTTGCATTTAGTTATTAATTCTCAGCATAAATTACAGAGTTGGCTTAAGAGTGATGCGCCAGTTATACAATTATAAACATAAAATAAACAATAAACTAAGATCAGGCAAAATAGCAAATATGCTATTTGTACTTACATCACTGAAACTGAAACACAAGTGCATAATTCCTTGCTTCCATGATTTCCTTTAGAAGGGATACTCCCTCCCCTCAGCCCAGAGACTTTGATAACACCCATTCTACCCTACTCTTTAAGATCCAGGTCAAATGCTACCTCCTGCACAAGGCTTAACCAGGCATGAGCTTCCTGGCTCCCACTCTGCATCTCTTTCTATATATATACCTCATTGGCGCAGAGGAATCTATTCTTATGAGTGTGTCTCTGCTTTTACCTAATTTGAAAGCATGTGGTTATTCAACTCCAATTTTACAGGTTCATTGAAAGAATCTTTGGTTTCTCAAGGTCTTTCATTCGAAAAACTCACTGGTACTATTTTGGAGTTCCTGTATATGTAAATTAGACTTTAAAATTTTACACAGTAAGCCTTTTCCCATACCTCACCAGAAAACAACAACAACAACAACAACAACAAAACAGATAAATTTCTGGGTTATACAAAAAGAATAGGAAATTTTACATTATTTAAAATATAAACAATATGACAATTGTCAGCCATGTTTCTTTCATTACTATGTATTATTAAACAACAAACAAAAAACTTACCAGTCTCAGAAGTCCTTACAGAGAGGAAAGAAGACAACTGATTGCCATGACCAAATCTGGTATACGACCTGACAGAGATGTTATAGAGGGTGTAAGGCTTTAAGTCCTTTAGAATTATGTTTGTGGTTGAGGTGTTCTTCATAAACAAGGTATCCCTATTTTTATAGAGCACTTCATAAGCAACAATAATCCCATTAGGTTTCTCAGGAGGTGACCACTTCAAATTTATTTCACTTGCAGTAACATCAATAACTTTAACATCTTGAGGTGATGATTCTGGTTCTGAAGGATGAAAACAAAATTTTAAATACATGTATTCTTTCATGCTTATTGCTTCAGACACTAAAGACAGACAGTAGATGTCAGTAAGCATGCAAAACCACTAGTTACTTTTTATTAAAATTGCACCTGAAATTCTTACCATCTTCTGGAGTTCTCACAAAGATGTCATTTTCTTCAGACAAAGAACTTTCTCCAACATGGGTTGAGGCAGCCACTCTCATTTTATATTTTGTGTATTTCTTTAACCCTATAATGACAACAGGTAATTTGTTCAAAGATTGTGAAATAAAATTCTTATTTTAGGGCCATCTGACATAGGACTAGTGAAAATAATTTATTTGGGAGACTGGCTCTCCAAGTCACTTTCCTTATAATCCCATTCTCCCCAAATTCCTTGGGCTTGAGGGTATTTCCACATTGGTGGTATTTTAGTTCTTTCCTCAATATTAGGGCAATGATCTGAAGCTGAACAATTATTTTTGGCACATTGCAAGGACTGTGTTGACTTGGCACAAACACTATGTCAGGTGAGTTCCTTCAGGTGCGTTCATTCATTCAAGCTCGTAACACTTCATTTCGATGTAACAGATATAAAGTTCCCTGTGTTTAAAAAATTTTTTTAACGTTTATTTATTTTTGAGACAGAGAGAGACAGAGCATGAACAGGGGAGGGGCAGAGAGAGAGGGAGACACAGAATCTGAAACAGGCTCTAGGCTCTGAGCTGTCAGCACAGAGCCCGACGTGGGGCTTGAACTCACAGACCGTGAGATCATGGCCTGAGCCAAAGTCGGACGCTCAACCGACCAAGCCACCCAGGCGCCCCTAAAGTTCCCTGTGTTAAACATATACCTATGATACTTGTAACCTGATGATGTCATTTCTTTGCAGATAAATATAGATAAAAAAAACCATCTAATCAAGTTACTCATGCACGTATTTTTCAAGATATCCACGGCAGCACAGCACAACGAAGTCTGAAATGATGCAGCACGTGTCCGGCAGTGTTCAAGGCAGAAAGATGCATATTTTCATCAGAACAGGAATGTTTTAAAAAAGATTGTTCTACCTGTTATGAGAAAGCTGTTTTCTGTAGTGGTCATCTGGAATGCTCTGTTTGTATCCAGTTCCATTGCATAAATTGTATAATGAGTTATTTTTCCATTGGGGTATTCTGGAGGATCCCAATATAACAAAATAGATGAAGAACTAATATTTTTATAGTTTATAATTTGAATGGAGCTTGGCACTTGTAAAGAAGAATGAACAATTAATGTGAATGAAAGAAAAAAAAAGTATTATAATGTGTAAGAGCAATATTTGTAGGTAATTATTTCAAAGGAAATACATTCTTACCTTGCTCATGTGTCCTAACATTAAGAACCGTTGGTGGTCCTTCTCCCATGATGGTGAAAGCAGATACACTAATCATGTGCTCAGTGAAAGGTACAAGTCTTCTGATAACATAAGACAGCTGCTCAGCAGAAACGTCAGTGATATACAGATTCCTTGCAGTTCCTATTTGAAATCAGTTTAAAAAAATTATGATCAAAATTATGTTTCCTCACAGAGTGAAATCTTAAACTTGATTTCACATTCGCCATTAATTTCTTCGTGTACTCCTTTAAATGAAATAATAAAAATATGTATAAATAATAAACACGCATAATTAATAATAAATACATCCTGGAATATGAGATTAATGAGAAAACAAAACCTTCTCAAAGGGACGAGCTAGGAATTTTATTAAATGAAAGACTAGGTAATATAACGAATTAAAATGTTATAAGCCAATGCTATGTAGCAAGTGAATGTTATAGAAATGAGACTTTTATTTGGAATTAAAGATCTCCATACCTTTATTAAAGCCCATGGAGCTTTAAAGCAAGCATGCTTGGGTAACTGACACATAAATATGTCTGAATAAGGATTTCAAGTAATGCTATTTTTTTTATTAAGAATATATGCTTCCAACAATGTTAAATAAAAATTAGGCCAAACAAGGTACTCAAGGAAACGTCTGTATCAGAAATTGTAGGCTTCTTAATTTTTAGTGTTGCTCATCTTTGCACAGGAAAAAAATCGATCAGTAAATGAAAAAACACATATTGAATGTAATGTGATATAGTTGACTATTCCATCAACAAAATAACACCTCTAATTTGGAATGAAACAACAACTAAACAGAAAAAAAGGCAATGAGAAAAATGTTCTTCTAACTTAGCATTTTAGAGTGACCAGAGAGTCATTCAGATCTGTGTTGTGTAACCAAATATTTTTAATTTGCTATTTATGACATTCTTCTTTTAGAAACAGTAAGATCCATTGACCCTGACAAGCAAGTATATATACTAATGACATCACCACGTCACTGGGGTCACCTACACCTGTTTATCACCCCATGCACTAGGTTGTAACTTTCTGACCTATTTACCTTTAGTGACATTTGAAAACCTATTAGTCAAAAGCTGCAGAGAGTGTGAGGCCTGTAAATGATTTGAAGATATGTTAATCCCTCCCCATCACACCTGCTTTGGCAACTGTAATAACTGATTGTCTATGCAGCTTGGCCAAAGACTCTAGGGTGCTACTTTCTCTAGGAGGAAGGTCAAATGGGTTAGGAGGGGCCAGCTCCTGCCTGTGTGGCATATCCATTTGCTGCATGAGGTTATCCAACAGTTGAAGAAGAAAAAAATCTGACTCTAGCCCGTGAACCATTAATAATTTGGTTGAACTCTAAGCTAAGGTTCATATCTGTGCTAGCTAGTACTGGGGCGTTGAAAATGCTTCAACGAACATAAAAATTGTACCTACCAACTGTCGAATGCTGGTCTTCAGCTCTGTTCCTCACAGGAAAGTTATGTGGATGACTGTTATATATAGCTGAAGCAAGCGAGTACAGGTCTGAAGATATCTCTGCTGAACCCTCAAATAATTCTGCCATTGACTCTACTATGTTCACAGTTTCTGGAGCCATGGGATCATTTATATACTGTAATTAAAAACAGACATTTACAATGACCATTTGTAACAGCTACACTTAATAGCTGTTGTTAAGCTACACTTAAATACTTCACTCAAGTATTTAAAGAAAACTAGTAACTTTGGAATCACGCTTTGCAAAAAGATAATATTATTTCCATGACTACTGTCTCCATTACATTCCCAGATTTCATTCTAAAGCTACTAAATTCCTGCATCATTTTGACACATTCTCATCACTCCATTATCTTAAGAGATCAATGCCATATTTTTGAATGAAGGAGACACTTGTTTCTGATTGGAGTTAGTTACTTTATTATAAAATTAGACATCCTTATACAAAGGTTTCATAACTAGACTATTTTAAAACTATCCACCCTCAAAACTAAGTGTTTTAGGCATACTGCCTTATTAAAATATGTTTTGGTTCTCTGTGTGTTCTCATTTGTATATGAGGTATAAGAGGCCTGCATGCCTGCTTGATACATCAATAATGGTAATTTATCTATAATCAGTTGAAGTTATAGACAGAACAGAACTGCATGGTAATAGCTTTTAAACAGCCTTTCCAAGGCTCTCGGCCTAACGAATATTTTAAGTACCTGCAATTGCTCCTGGATCCCATAATGTACTTCACACATGTCAAGTTCACCAAAGTAACAGACACTGAAGTGAAAATATCAGGGCACATTACAGATAGATACAGTAGGAGTTTCTATTTGGATAGCAAGGTGACTCTCTCCCTTCGCCTTCCCAACACAGCATAACTAATTGAGGAAAGGGTATTTGGTCCAAATAGAATTAGGTATTTTGTGTAGTTTTTCAACCTTGAAAATAAGAGTAAACATTAATCGAAGTAAATGTTGCCTTAAGAAACTTAACAACCAAATGAAATGTGTAGACTCTGGATTCTAATTCGTATATATACATATATACATAAATACATATATACATATATATACATACCAACATAGGCTTTGAAGACAATCAGGGAAACTTGAATATGTTCTAGATATTAGATGATACCAAGATATATTAGTAATTCTGATAGTTGTGAGGATGGAATCACTGTATGAACTAAAATGTCCATGACTTTTAGAGATTTGTTCTTAGTTAGGCATGGAGGAACAAAATGAAGTCTGGAATTTATCTTAAAATATATCCAAGCAACAGCAACAATAGGAAACAGCTGGCACAAGAATGGCAGAAAGTTAATTACTGAATCCAGGTGATGGGCAAATAGGGGGTTACTACATTCTCTACTCATATCTGTTCAAAATTTTCCAAGATAAAATCATTTTGAAAAAATAGAAAACACTGCAAGAACTACCCGCTTTTGGTCTATTCCCTTTCAAGTTCTGCTTCAAAGCTAACCTCAAAAACCCATTTTGAAAAAAAAGAAAATTATTTTATTCTTTCCCAACTCCATGCTCTTGTACCCTCAAAATTTATAATACATATAAAGGTTTTATTTATGTCTAACTTTTGGTAAACCTGTCTGTTAATTATCTTACTTTTTTTGGGGGGGGGTATCTTTATCCTAGAGCCAAAACCAGGGTTTTTACTCCTAAATAACATCAATATTTAGTATTTAAAAAAAGTAAGAGGTGCTCAGGAAAATCTCAAGAAGGCAAGGAACTTTTAGGCAGTTTGTGTAATCATCTACAAAGACAGGCCGTTTAAATATAACTTTTCTGAGAGATAAAAGAATGGAGAAAAGATCTAAGGAAAGCTAGTTCTCCAAATGATATTTATAAAATAAAATTATCTAAATTTTGTTACATCGTTAGCCAGAAAAATACTGTGATGAAAAGCAGGGGGACACCGATAGGATCTATTCTAAAAATGTTGTGATAAAGAACTCTGGATAGGGAACTCAATACTGGACAAGTTAAAGGTCTTCTATCTTCCAACGGCTCACTTCAGCTCTGCCTCCACAGGAAAATCAGGAAGGGCATGAATCACAAACACATAATTCAGAGATGCTCTGGTATTCCAGTCAATAGTTTATGCCTGAACCACACAGCTGTTTCCACTATCAATCAGTCACTCTTTGAGAATCTATTGTATACAAAGTACTACAGAAGGTACAATGAGGTAGTACAAACAATTTTCCCGTGAACTATAATTTTGCATTCAATCTCCCAATATTTTATACTCCATGTCAGATAAATTATTGAAAGTTAAGCCATAGCATCCCATCAATTAGCTAAGTTAATCATCTCTGTTGACAAATGCCATTTCAATGTAAGAGCTGACCTCAATAATTCTATCTGAATTTCTCCCAAATTCTGGTATTTTGGAAAGTCCCTTCCTAACTAGGGCAATGATTTGAACATCAGTTTTGTAACAACCCAGAATGTTATTAGTTACCACTGAGAGGGCCGTGCCATGAATATTTCTCACACTTCGCCTCTTTAAAAAGGCATTTGATATTGGGTTTTACAAAGGATGAAAAAAATATTTTATGGGCAAAAATTATGGGAAAGAACTAGAACTTAAGAAAGTAATTGGAAGGGGCTGAAGTGGAGATGAGGGAAATGGAAGGGAAAAGAGGCCCACTGCAACTCCGAAAGGTTTTAGACTCATTGAGTTAGTCCAGGGCTCTCAACCTCAGCACTACTGACAGTCTGTGTTAAATAATTTTTTTTGTTGTTGCAGGAAGTTTAGCCGCATCCTTGGTCCCCACCCACTGGAAGCATCTCCCCAATTGTGACAAAGAAAAACGTCCCCAGGAATTGCCAACTGGATAGCAAAAATCTCCCCTGGTTGAGCACAACAGTTAGGGAATGTCACAGTTCATCAACATGAAAGGCCTCTCATATGCTACCCAGGAATCCTTGGAATTTATGTGAAAGAAGTAGAAGTTCTTTGGAGTTAAATTCCTAATCCATCTGTATAAACCAACCTGATTCTACATGTAATAACCTTCATTACAGCTAATGTGATTTTATTTTTTTAATCTCTATTATATCTATCAATTTAGACTCACTAAAAGTTTACTGGATTGAATTAATGAAATGTTTGACTTATTCTTAAGAAATGCTTCTATATTTTATTATAGACTATAACATGATTTATGCTATCTGTTATTAAGCTGTGGCAAAAAGAAAAGTTTGCAATTAGCATGTGTCTGGAAATCTAATGGGTATTTTATGTTATTTGGGCGACAAATTCTTAAAGCTTAATTCTGTTTCTGTTCCTAATGGTCCACAAAGTAAACTTTATCTCAAGCATTCCTAAACTACTCTTGAGTCCTGTCAGCTTCATTCCACAATTGATAAAGCATTCAGCTGGCTTTCTTCTCAGGTTCACGAATGACAAATATTGATATAATTGTGAAACACATCAGATGAACAGATGTATCTGTATGAATCTCAGAAATTTGTAACACTAGGCAGTAAGATGGTGTCTTTGGGGAAAAAATGCCCCAGGATTATACCAGAAGAACAAGTACAGGATGAGATCTGAGTGTGAAATTCAACTTAAGAGTAGTCCATGGAGAGATAACTTTAGGGTTTTACAGACTTCAGTCTAAGTGGAATGAGCCTTACAAAGAAATTAATTTTATTCTTTGCATTGATATAAGTGGGAAATGAACATTAAAGAAGAAAATAGTTCTTCTCAATTTGGATCTAATCAAATTACATATGGAATACTGTGTTCAGCTGATTAAGAGACTCATTAACAAACTGGAAAATATACACAGGAGACTAATCAATAATATGAAGGATCTAGAAATCATAGCTGATGAGAAACTGAGGACATTAATCCTTAGGGAAAGCATGGCCATCATCTTCAAATGATAAAAAATGAAATCATTGTATATTGCTGTTACTACTACAAACACTAACATTGAAAACTATTATGTGTCAAATACAGTGCTAAGTAGTTTCACCCATGTGATATCACTTCATTATAGCCCAAAGAGTTAGGTATCAAGAACTCCAGGGGCGCCTGGGTGGCTCAGTCGGTTAAGCATCCGACTTCGGCTCAGGTCATGATCTCGCAGTCTGTGAGTTCTAGCCCCGTGTCGGGCACTGTGCTGACAGCTCAGTGCCTGGGGCTTGCTTCAGATTCTGTGTCTCCCTCTCGCTCTGCCCCTTCCCTGCTCATGCTCTGTCTCTCTCTGTCTCACAAATAAGTAAAAACTTTTAAAAATTAAAAAAAAAAACAACTCCATTTTACAGTCACCTGTTCAAGTTCACAACACTAGTCACAACAGAGGTAGGATTGAAACACATTTCCCTGGTTCCAAATTCCAAGCTCAAAGGCACTATAATCTACCATGTGGGTCTAGAGAGGAGACATGGGACAAACTGGTAAACATTAGAAGACAAGTAGTTCCATTCAAACCAGGTAAAGAATAGGGTAGTTTCTTATTCATCTGTTTATCTTCTGACCTAACAGACTGCCGGGAACTGTATAATTACTTAATAAATACATGCCTGAGAGGCCATAAAGAAGAATATTTTAAAGTGCATAGAAGAGGAGTTGATTCTGTGATAGCAAGTACCTTATTATCAGAGTTTATCAAATATTTTAGCAGAGGCTGGATTCCCAATGATTTATTAGGTATGTTATACATGAGATTCATACATAAATTTGGAAGTTTAAATAAAAGTCTTCAAACACTGAGATTAAATTTTCTAGTATATTTTTCAAGTATTTGCTTAAATATTGAAAGTAAAATCTTATACATGTTTCAGCATGTTTCAATAACCGCTATTTATTAAGAAACAAACCATTAGAGGACACTGGAAAAATAATTTCAATAAGGGTAATGAGATCAGATGAAGCCTAGCATAAGATGATTATAAGTTAATACTTCTTGAGTTTCATCATCATGATATACACAATATACATCATGATATACACATGGTGTTTACCTCTACAATCACTAAATAACATTCTTATACTGCTCTGTTAAGACTCAATTATTTCAGATAGTATCTATTGACTTTCTGCTATGATACTGAGGAGTTAGATTTCTTAAATAGATATATACTTTCCCCATCTGTTCTCAAGTCTTATTTGGTTATGTCTCTAATTTAAGTAATATATTTAAATCTGGAAGGATTACTCTAATAGATTTGTGAAATATAAAATAGTTGGCTGGGAGACTGTGGTGGACAGTCTCTCAGGTGGTCCCCCTATTATTCCTACCTCCTGCTATTCATGCATTTGTATAATCCCCTCCTGTTGCAAGGGAAGGATGATTTTCATCTAACCAATGGAATAAGGCAAAGGTGAGAGGATAGCATTCCCATGATTATATTACACTATATTACACTATATAGATTCTGCTTGCTGGCATAATGAAGTAGATGGCCATGTTGTGACAATCCTTGTGGCAAAACTGTGGGAGGCCTCTACAAGCTGGAACTAAGTCTAGTCTCCAGTCAAAGAGCCAACAAGAAGCTGAGGCCCTCAGTTCTGCAGTCACAAGGAAATTAAATCTGCTGAAACTCTGCATGAGCCTGGAAATGGCTTCTTCCCAGTCAAGCCACCAGATGAGAACACAGCACAATCAGCCCTTGATTGCAGCATTATGAGACCCTAAGTAGAGAATCCATCTAAGCTGTTTGGCTTTTTGACCCACAGAAGCCATGAGATAATAAATAAATTAGTTGTCTTAAGTTTATAGCAAATTGTTACACAACAATTACATTTGTGGCAAATTGTTATACAACAATGGAAAACTAATGTAGTAAGGTAACAAAAGTCCAGGCAAGAGAGTATGCAATCCTGAGCTGGGGTGGAGACACAGTAATGAAATACGATATACGAAGGTCACCCTTTGGAGGTAATAATAACTGGTTTAACATTGAATGACTATTGAATGCTAAGTATAACCAAAGTCAGAGGTAGTCCCCTGGTTTTGAGTCTTTATGACAGAGAGGAGGATGGTGCCATGATCTGAAAAGAGAAATATCGGGCATGTAAAAGGCCTCCTAAATGCTTAGACAATGACCTTCAGGTCAGAGATCTGTGGTGTAATCCAAGGGGTAAAAGAATCCTAAGCCTAGTTGTCTGCTATCTAGGTTTCAAATTAGTCTCTCTCCAGGACTTGTTATTGATAACTGAAACTATTAATTGCCTGGACAGACTTTCTTCTTAGGTGTCTTGTGAAAACATTCATAGATCTCCATCACTGTCCCAGGATCTCTGTCTAGTATCTGTTCCTCACCTCAGCTTTGTCTCCTCCTTCTGATCATGAACCAGGCCACCATCCCCAAAAGGATTTTTGTTTTGTTTTGTTTTTATGAGGGGTAAATGAGTTTAGATGTGATAAACTCTGACAGAACCTCCCTAGAAATGGCTATAATTATGAATATAGTGTCAGAGAAAGATCAGAGTAGAAAGCAAAGCAAAGGAATAGTGCAGGTGGGAAGCTGTGATTAAAATTGTGAGATCATCAAAAGGTGTAATGAGGGACACCTGGGTGGCTGAGCTGGTTGAGCATCTGACTCTTAATTTCAGATCACTTCATGATCTCACAGCACATGAGATCAAGTCCCACGTGGAGCTCTGCACTGACAGCGCAAAGCCTGCTTAGAATTCTTTCTCTCCCTCTGTCTCTCTCTCTCTGCCCTTCCTCACCACCCCTTTCTCAAAATAAATAAATGAACTTTAAAAAAATGTGTAATGAGATGGCTGAAAACAGAACTGTCTGGAATATCTTTATAATGAAGGAGTTAAAAAATTATAGGAGAACTAGCTTTTTCATTTTTTTTTTTTCATTAAACAAGACCAAAGTTTTACAAAGTTACAGCATATGAAATTGGAGGAAGCATGAGGGAGAAAAAAGTAAAAAGCTGGAGACTGGGAGGACAGAAAGATGGATTTTGGAGGAGACAAGGAAGATGGGGACACTTAAAAATATACAACCACCTTATTTGACACTTAGATGTCACTGGTGAGTTCTAACAAGATTTCAGGGATTTAAGAGAATTCTTGTGAAAGGGTGTGGAGGCCATACTTTGAAAAGTCAGAGTGAATGAAAGGAAAGAGTCCTTATCCTGTATCAAGGTCAAGAAAAAAGGATAATAAATGAACACATTAAACCAGAGATGGCATCTATTATCTCCTTTACTTCTCACCCTGTAAGGTGGGTGTATAAGCCCTGCTTTTAAAATGAGGGCACCACATCTCCAAAATTTGGCTTGTCCAAGGTTATAGAGTTAGAAAAGGGGAGAGCCAGGACTAGGACCCAAGTCAGTTGGGATTTAGAGCCTCTGCTACATCAACTTCCTGAAAGATGAACCCAAACACCAGTCACATGGGAGAGCCAAAATACCAATAATGGGCCTGATCTAATAAAGAAAGATGCCATCATAGAAATAAGGAGAAGTGTTATGTTTCCTTTTATTGAGAGAGGATAAGGAAGCTAATAATGAATGTCAAACGGGGTGAAAGTTTCAATGCCATCGTTAATAATCACAACAGGTCACAATTATGTAGCATAGCACTTACCATATGCCAGGTATAGTTCTACCTCTTTTGTGCACATTAATCTACTAAGTAATTATTAATACCTTTGTCATAGGGACTCTTATAATCTCTATCTTTGAGAAGAACAAACTGTACAGATCAGAAGGGTCAGGCCAACTTTCCTAAGGTTAAACTAGCCATGATGGCAAAACAAAGGTTTAAACCCAAGCATTCTGTCTCCTAGGTCCATGCTCTCAATCTCTCTACTGTGGAGCCCATTAAGTGACCAGGATATAAACCCAGATTTATATGACCCCAAAGCTCATGTCCTTTTCCGTATATCACAGGGATTACAAGCTATGTCAACAGAGACAGAATCACAAAGAAGCCTTTCTAGAACGTCTTAGCTTCAAGAGAAAAACATGTGTGGCTGGCTATTCAACAGATGTCATTAACAGAAGTGGGAGAGCTGTCACCCAGTCCCAAAACAGCTAACTATCTAATTTAAGACTATCTTAGCAGGAGCAAAGGTTTAAACTTTTGCCCTTTGTCTGAGTTGTCAACTAGAGTATTAAAGAAAGTATAACTCACATCTTTTGCACACAGAAAAGGAGTAAACATAGGATTGAATTTTAATCCTGGGCTGGAGATGGTGAACAATTTGGAGCAATAAATCCTGGGCAGCCAGAGAGCATTGAGAACATAGCAACATCAATTTTCAAGTAGGTACGAGAAGTGGAAGAAGGCTGCGACTAGAAATAGAGTGGACAATATGTATGGGGAAAAATAATAGCACAGAAAAAATAGCTAGTAAAAAAACAGTGATTCTGGACCAAAACAGTAGAGGCCAACTGCTGAATAGCCATCAGGTAGTGTCTGCAAGGCCCAGTGATTGCTGCACTCATTGGTACTAAGTACATTTATTTTTGTACCCATACCTGGATGTGACTAATCTGGAGGCTTAAACCTACAGGTGAATAGCTGGCTGGGTAAGGTAAATAAAGACAGGTAAGGGAAACCAGTGAGGCCTGTACTTCTAACCAAAAAAAAAAAGGGGGGGGGGGGATAAGACTTCCATTGTGAATAGTGGCAAACACATTGTCCTCTTATTTTATGTCTATGAATGATTTAATCTCCTTTATTTAGTCATTTACTTTCTTTAATCAAACATACTCTGTTTGGTTCTTTTTTTTTTAATTTTTTACATTTATTTATTTGAGAGAGAGAGAGTGTGTGTGAGCAGGGGAGGGGCAGAGAGAGAGGGAGACACAGAATCCAAAGCAGGCTCCCGTCTCCGAGCTGTCAGCATAGAGCCCAACGTGGGGCTCGAACTCACATACTGTGAGTTCATGACCGGAAGTCTGATGCTTAACTGACTGAGCCACCCTGGTGACCCTGAGAAAATAAGCTTCCAATGACTGAACAGGACAAGTCGTTTGTCAACAACAACTGCTAAATTACTGTGCCTTTCACTGGCAACCATTTCAAATTGCCAGCATAGCCTGGAAGGAGTGTTTAAATCATAACAGGAGTTTCTAAACAATTAGTTAACTGAATTACCATAATAATATTCACTTAGGGAAGCTCCTTTAGTCCTGCTTAATTGCTCAATTAACATTTTATATGCTGAAAAAGAATAATAGCATTTAACTAATAACATATATTCTAAAAGGAAATATGGCCTCGCTAGATTATCAACATAGCCCAAATTTACTTCACTTTGTAACCATGATGCTTATCAAATATTTTATGTTTGAATGCTGGAAACGTTTCCAAATTATGAGGGCTAGAACCAAAAGAAAGGGATCACTAAGAGGTGACATGAAAGTGCAATACCTCATCTTTTCCCGTGAGCAAAGTATTTTCCAAAATTACTCCTGTCTCTGAAACTAACACTTTGACTCGGTATTGGTTAATGACTCCATTTGGTTGTCGTGGTCTCTTCCAAGTAATTCTTATTTGTGTAGCTTCTACTTCTGCAACTTGTAAATCAAATATTGCACCTGGAACTAAAAAAATGAATAAAGAGGGTAACAGTTTAAAATATATTATTAAATTTTAAAAATTCCTTAAGTTCTTAGCTCAAAATTTAAGATTCACAAGAAAGTCTATTAGAAAATAGACTAAAACAATTTACTATTTATTAACAATTGAATATGTGTAAGATTCTTTAAAGACACAGGTAAAGTTGAATTTCTACATTTTGTTCTCAAAAATGTGTATAAAAATAGGATAACGTGGAACAATTTCCTCAAATTAAAATGTCATAATATTTGTTTGAAACATATTAATTAATAAAATAACTTCCCAAAGAAAGCTGTTTATGGATGATTAATGCACAGTAGAAACCTTGAAGGCTTTATAAAGATTATAATAACATATTGAAAAATAATATCCATAAGACTCTGAATGCAATGATATGTAGTGGGTAAATTCAATTAGGTTGCCTTTTAACTTTTTACATGAGGTTGTTTGAAGAGTTGTTTGATTTTGGTCTGCTGGCTTTACAAATGAATTATGTGAGTTTCTAATTTTGGACTCCCTCACTCTTGCAGCAATTAAAAAAAAACAGAAACAAACTAATAACTGGTTAAAATAAAGCACCAAGTACTTAAATTCTAGTTAGAAAGTGACCAAAAGTGCCATCCAGTAAACTCCCCAGTGCCACAGGAGTAATAGATCAAGGATAAAGATGCCCTTGGCTTTTGTCTACTTTTTGTTTATGGCTCCTTGTGTGATTATGAATAGCTAATTAACTCTTCCCCTAAGTTTGCTGATCTATAAAGTGATCTATAAATATAATATGGAACCTTGAATGAAAGGAATGTAAGGAACCTTGAATGAAATTTTCAGGAAAGAAAATAATATACCCCTTATGATCAATGTGGTAAAACATTGAATTCATTTCCCTAAGCTGTTTCACATTAGTATAGTTTTAGCAAATACCATTTAGAACAGAGGTACATTAGGGGTATAATATAAATAGAGAATGACCTTTTTTCCCTTTTAAGATAACAAAAAGGAACTGAAAATTAATGTCACAGCTCCCACAAATATTATTTAAAACTAGTGAATGTAATTATGTTTTACATTAACCATATAAGAAATGTATGGAGTTTTCATTCCATAGGCTTTTTATCCTTTGTCTCTATAAAGTAATCATTAAAAAAACCTAGACATTGTACTAATGTAAATATTTCTAAATGTTTATAATGGTTAATGGCTAGATGGATGAGTGAGTCATTCTTGCCTAAGAGCATATTATTTGATTATTGCAACCAAGATTTTCATGTTCAGCCTGGTAGTAAAACTTGTGCTCAGAAAACTGGGAGATAAACATGAAATGGATACAACTGTATTTTGCTATTTTTTTTTGTTTTTTTTTTAAGTTTATTTATTTATTTTGAGAGAGCCAGAGACAGCACGAGCAGGGGAGGGGCAGAGAGAGAATCCCAAGCAGGCTCCATGCTGCCAGTGCAGAGCCCAATTCAGGGCTCAAACCCACAAAGCTGCAAGATCATGACCTGAGCTGAAACCAAGAGTCGGACACTTAACTAACTGAGCCATCTAGAATTTGCTAATTCTTTGAATCCCCTTTTCCAAAAACATTTCAGTATATCTATATATAGAACGATAACTGTTTAGACTGATCTCTCCCCACAAAATTTCTAATCTGAAGGCAATACAGTTTGACCTTTCAAGGGTAGAGAAAGAGTTCTAGACTAGGACCCCATAATCACTGATTCACTCCATCATTCAACAGACTGAGCCCTCATCTTTTGGTCACTGTTCTAGGCACTTGAGGATAGAGAGAGAAATAAGATAGATAAAACCTTTTGCACAAGTCACCTCTTTCATAAATTTCTTTTCATTAACATATATCGTCCCTAGAGCTTATGTTTCTATCATATTTACCAATACACATTTTTTCAAAGACAGATAAACTTTCATGTATATGATGATTAATATACAAATATATATTATTTATATATAAATATTTCAATGTATATAAAAATATACATATTTATTATATATAATATATAAATAATATAGTATGTAATCAAATGGAAGAATAGTAGCGGTTTCTTTATCTTCTAATTTATGATATTTTTCAATATAACTTAATAAGTATTGCTCAATGACACTAATGTCTAAAATTACAATTCAAGTAAAGATTAAGTGGTTCTATATTACCTTAAAAATGTACCAAAACATGTATAAGAACAACTGTAAAGCTATCTTTCTTTTTTCAATGAAAGAAGAAAAAGCTTGGGGGATAAAGGAAATGGAGTAGACAACAGTATATCTTGTCCTTAGAAAGATACTTGATCTGTTACACCACAAATTCTTATGGGGAAACTAGAGAAGTATGGATTAGATCAAACTCCATTACTATTGATACCAAATTAACTAAAGAAAATCAAATACAGAAGGCAATTATTCGTGGTTCAGCATCAATTCTGAGGTGCTGTCCGCAGGGATTACCTAAGAATCATTCTCAAGTCAATACATATATAAATTTTATTAATAAATGAGAAACACAGTAGACGTATGAAGGGTAAATAATATTCCAAATGACTTGAAGTTTTCAAATGAAAACCTATTAGAAAAAATAAAATGGAGACAAATGGCACTGGGGCAAAGAAAATACATTAAAATAAATCTTGCCATTATCTAGTAAATTAATTACATTTTATTAAAGTTAATAAGTTTAAAAATTTTTTTAAATGTTTTTATTTATTTTTGAGACAGAGAGAGACAGAGCATAAGCAGGGAAGGGGCAGAGAGAGGGGGAGACACAGAATCTGAAGCGGGCTCCAGGCTCTGAGCTGCCAGCACAGAGCCCAATGTGGGGCTCAAACTCAGAGTGTGAGATCACGACCTGAGATGAAGTCAGACGCTCAACTGACTGAGCCACCCAGGAGCCCCTATAAAGTTAATAAGTTTAATAACTTATTAATAACTTTAATAATCTATTAATAACTTTAATAAGTTAAATTAATTAAATTAGAAAAATACCTATTGACAAATAATAGTCATTGAGAACCCTGAAAAGTTGACTCTCTCAGTGATTTCCCTACTAAAGATGGTACCATTTGCAGAAAGTAGCAAGTTGAAGGACAGAAGTCTTCCCTTTCATAAGTCTATTTATGGAAGAATAAATACAGATTTCAATACTCTGTTTGCATTTAAAAAATTATATTAACCTTCTTATGAGATATTTAATACTGGTGACAGAAAGTTATTAGGGGATATTGAAGCAACAAAGTTTTACTTAAGATTTGTTTAACCCTCATGGAAATGATAAGAAAATGCTGGTGCCTATGTTATATTCAATAGCACTGTCTCATTAGGGATAGGCAACTCCACACTTTTTAACATTACTATATAATCATTGTATAATTATTAAATTTTAATTTTTTTCCAAAACCATCTTTTCATGCCTATGTAGAAATCTGTTCAGTAAAATATTAAGGGTTATGTAGGAATCTTATGAAATGTATAGGAATACTGCTATAATAACATGATACTAAATTGCTTTGATGATCAAAGTAGACTATGACCATAACATTCTCAATGTGAACAAAATCGGTCCCATATTACTGAAACACCATATATCATTATCTATGTCAATTCAACATTTTTCTATGAATATCTAGAGATATGTTAGAACCCTATTGCTTTAAGAGAAATTAATTTAAAAATTGTTGTTAATAAATTTTTAAATAGACTATAGTCTACTTTTAAATATATAGAAGAAAATAAATTGGTAGGCTTAATTAGAATACAAAGAATCCTACTTTAATAAATTAAAAAAAAGGGATTCTTGGGTGGCTCACTCAGTTAAGCATCTGACGTCGGCTCAGGTCATGATCTCGCAGTTCGTGGGTTCGACCCCCCCATGTCAAGCTCTGTGCTGACAACTCAGAGCCTGGAGCCTGCTTTGGATTCTGACTCCCTCTCTCTCTCTGCCCCTGCCCCACTCACGTTCTGTCTGTCTCTCTCTCTCTCTCAAAAATAAATAAGCATTAAAAAAATTAAAATAAAATTGGTATAAAATTAAAATTTCAATTTTAACTGAAAGTATGTAGTTCTAGTGAGTTATTAGACTGTTATCATATAGTTTAGATTCCTTTATTACAAATTTTTAATTAGCAGGACCAGGATTCATTAGTGGTGTTGTCAGAAGTAGAAAGCGACATTTACTGCATTTGCTAGACATTTCCATTGAAGTCCTTCTGAAGACTGAACTATCTTAAGAGAACTCCACAGAGGAAAGTTAGCATGCAGAGGTAAGGCCATGCCATTTCTGCCCTCAGTGGAACACACCTGTTGCCTATGGACGCTCCTGAAAGCCACCTGTATATGGTCAGGAAAGTAGGAAGATAAAAAACTCAGGATAAATTGTTTATTAAACATACACAAATGGGCCCTTTGTTCAAAACAATTTTGTGTAAAAAATAAGCCATGTGAAATACACCAAGCAGTGTCCTTAAAATTTCATTTTTTTCTTAATAAAAATGCAGAAATAAGGAAAAGGAGATGAACCGTTTAAATGATGCCCAAAATAAACAGCATGGTATCATATGTGGCAATCTATTACCAATTCCCCTGTTTCTGTCAAATGCTATAGGCCAAGAAAGATGACAATAAAACAATAATCTTAAATTGTGGATTCAGTTTAGGAGCACCTACACTGGCTTGATTTGAAGGAAGACAAAAATTCTGAATTTATTTAACTGCATAACAAAAGAATAAAAGTTAGTTGGTCAATTAAGTTGATGGAGGAAATGCTATTAAAAATAAACTCAAGGACTCTAGTCTGATGAGGCCCAGGTCACTATGCTGGTTTTGCTACCTATTCATAAAGCTTTCTGACTTTCTAAGAAATGCTTAAGAGCACTTATTAGATGAACATAAGGAGAGATTTAAGGTCTAATGGAAAAGACATAAACATTGCTAAGAATTTCTGACAGAAATACAATCGAAAAATGTTAAGAGGAAAAAAATGAGAAAATTTTGCTTATAAATATGGATCGACTTAATCTATGTATTGAAATCATATACACATAAACATTTTCATTTGAAATTGAAATAAAACATAATTTTACGTTCTTTCAAACAGCAAAATATTACCAATGGTTAATTGTTCTTTGAAGGGGAGAATAACAAAATTCCCTAATAGTTGCTGCCCTCTAATGGTCAAATACTTGAGTGATTTATCTGATGAATGTATGCCCAATCTTTAGTTGTAGGTGTATGTGTGCACTTGCACACGTGTGTATTTAATTTACAAGTTACTGTATGTTACACACACAAAAAAATATGGAACCTATTTATTTATTTATTCATTCATTTATTTATTTGTTTATTTTTGAGAGAGAGAGAGAGAGGGTGGGAGGGAATGCGAGCAGGGGAGGGGCGGAGAGCGAGGGCGCAACACAGAACCTGAAGTAGGCTGCAGGCTCTTAGCTGTCAGCACAGAGCCCAATACAGGACTCAAACTCACAAACCGTGAGATCATGGCCTGAGCTGAATTCAGACAGTCAATCCACTAAGCCATGAGGTGCCCCTGAAACCTTTTTAAAGTATTAGTATACTCGCAAAAAAAAAAAAAAAAAAAAAAAATGTGTTCTTCTCAATAATTGCAATCCCTAAGTAAAAATGAAGACATTTAGCAAGTTTGATGGAAGTCAGAAAAATATGTTGTGGGATAACGGGGTAACATTTTTGAAACCCTATAGTTCATCCAAAACTGTGATGTTTAATACATACAAATAAAAAACCTTCGTTAGGAGAACTACTGTTTTAATAATTTCAGGATGCGCTGTTAAATTTGTAGTATGCACCCTCGATGAATCCTCACTTGCTTAGAATACCCTTTTGATTATAAACATATTTTGTTAGAGGCACTAGGGATATACGGATTCCTCTACATATTATTCTGTGAGAAAAATCTATTCTACATTGAATAATGTGAGTCCAACAATGTCTTTGTTAAATGTTAAATGTTAATGTTTTTGTTTACTTTGACTTATTGAGGTTTTGCCAATCTTCACTGTGAGTCTCAAACAGACTGACACTACATATAATGCGCTGTCTTGTTTGATCTCTGGTTCCTCTATAAAGCATGCTGTGGGTTTAATGTTCTAAGGAACACATGCACAGAATGCATTTGGTAGTTATCTGATAAGAAAATAACATGAATTAAGTAAATATAAACCAAACAGCTTCTAATACAATGTTTAATCAATGCAATAAAACACACAAGCAGGGTAAAATATCTCATGAACACACTACAGAAGATGTTCTTACCTTCTGGAGGAGTGAATACTGAAATATTTGATTTGGGTCCGATTCCTGCACTGGTTTCAGCTGCAACATATACATCGTATACTGTAAATGGTGTTAGGTTAGTGAATGCAAATTTAAGGTCTTTCGTGCTATTATCCAAAATTCGACCTGCAAAAAGCAAAAGATACTGTGGATTATTTTCTCATAAAGCATTTAATCATTCTCACATTTAAGTAGAGAGCCAAATATAGCAATTAACATTTGTTACTACAATTTAAAACATTATATAACAATTATTACAATTTTCAAACATTTACCTTAGTAGTGCATTGATATCAGGTTAATTAAAACAATGGAAAGAACATGAAAATCTTCCAGTATTCAAAATAACCTTCATTAAATCATAAAGCCCTATCTAACTACCATGTTATTTTTTGACATTTTTGAAAGGAAAACATTAGTTACTGCCAAAATTAAAATAGCCACAGTATTTTATACATAAATTTAGTCAATTAAAATGCTAAACATTCTAACTATCTTCTTTAATATTTAGAAAATATTTCTAGTTTAGCTTCTGAGAAAAACTCCTTAAAGAGTACATCATCAAAATTATTTTAACCCTCAATTTCACCTCTGAATAATTCTTTCATCTCTTGCTCTAGCTGAAACCAGGCTCTCTCCTAAGAACACGGCTTCTGTTCCGTTAGCCACCCCACCTGATGGTCTAATTTTTTCCATGGTCATCAAGTGACTATGCCTTCAGGTATGATGTTTTCTCTACTCCTCATAGCCTTGTCTCAGACCAAGAAAGCTCCCTCCTTACAAAAGCTCACAGCTTTAAACCTAATGTCATCAATGGCATCCACCACCCCTCATTGTTGCAGTGACCTTCTAAGCCCAGGGTCACTCCCCTCATTCTGGATGGTTTAGCGCCTGTTTCGATGTCACTGTCTTCAGTGCAACCATCTTAATTTGTGGTGATTTCAGTATTCCTACAGACAATCCTTAAAACACTCCCAGCTCTCTTCAAATAATCATGTCCTCCACCCTATCTCAGCCACTCCCAAGGCCATCACTATTACCAGGAACCCTGAATCTTCCATGATCTCAATTTCATGCAACTCTTTCTGACCATTCTTTCTTATCTCCTGTTCATTTATTCTAGAACCCAAAGCAACAAGTCTTCAAGTTTACTGGGACTCCCCATCCATTGATCTTTTGACCTATTTTATTCTTTTTGGTTTGGTTCTTCACCACTAGGTTTCCACTCTTTATCCATTCTCAATGACATTGTTGATTATAATCACTGCCTTTACATAAACCTTCAATTCCCTTGCCCTTTTCTTGTTGAAGGGAGCTGGAAAAAAACACAAATCCACTCTGACTGATATCACTTTATCACTACCACACCTCGAATGAGCCCTAAATTGTACCTAGCCCCCTACTAAACTTCCATGCTCAATCAGTCTCTACTCTTTTAAGTTTTCTTTCATAGAACTCAGATTAGGAAAGAATTTTAGAGTTTACTTAATTTACTTCTAGCAATACCTTATCTGAACACCTCAAATTATCTGACAAGGGGATTCCAGGTCCTGATTATTCACAAAGATGGAGAACTTGCTACATTAAGTAGTTGCCTATATTATTTTTAGAGAACTCCAATTATTAGATATGCATTCCTTGTTCTAAGAAGAAATCTGATTTAATATAATGAAGTCTATTGTTCTTCATAAATATATTTGCAATTAGAGTAAGTGAAGGTCCTCCTGTTCAAACATTTGAAGACATGATGTCCTCCAACAATTCTCTACTTAGGATTTATCTCATTCCTTCAGCTTCTCCTCATGAAATATAGAATATGGACAATGTTTATGATTTTAAACAAAAACTTCAAAGAACCTCATCTTCCTTATTCCTTTTTTATTGTTTGCTTCAATTGTAGGATCTTATAAAAAGAGTGTGATACTTTTAAGGAGCTTGATAATGCTAACATATTTTACATAATTCTTACTCCAAAAGGCAAACACAAAACTGATTGAGACTTACCTGATGGCCCATATAATTCAACTCTGTAACTAAATTTCCCTGTTATTACACTTGGTGGGTCCCATGAAATTGAAAAGGACTTCCCTGTAATGTTGCCTGTTACACAGTTTTGTGGTGGTCCTTCAGGAACTAAAATGGTTATAGAAAAAAAAAATTAACAAATAATAAATGAGAATTTTATTAAAAACACATCATAAAACACAAAGTCAGAAAGAAAATAAAATATCACACTGAGCAAAGGGTTTTTTAATTTAAAAAAAAAAGGGAAACTGAATTAATTGAAGACTTTAAACAAGACAAGCTGGCTCATCAGATGGACTACTTATTTGCAACATAAACTAGTTTGATTTAAATGCTGTATATGATTGCACAGGGTGTTTCATTCCAACATTGTTCCCTGCAGTTACATTGTCCTGATACATACTTATATATTGAATTCAACCAGGCCTGGGCATAGGTCTTGAAAAGCACTCTCCCTCTGGTGGACACAGGTAGAAGGATCAGGGAATTAACTGGACCTACAGAATCTTATTGGAAAAGGTCTTTACCTTCTGTATTAATACGTGTATTTGGTTCTGAGGGGAAATTTATAACCTATAGTTAAAAGATTCTAATGTAACATGGGTAACATATAAAAAACAACGACATTTAAAAAGTCTATCTTTCATAGATGTGTTTCTACATATTGCATTTTGATTGAAATGAAATATTCCAAGTATTTTTCTCAAGCCAAGGTTCTTGTCTACTAAATCTCACTGTGTGTTACCTCACGAAATTATTTTTTTTTAGCTGTATAAAAAGAAGTACGGATGGAGGAAATGGTAAGATGCAAAGATGATTATTTAAATCAAGAAAAAAATTTCAAACTTCATTTCATGAAATGATAAAAGCTGACAGCTATGTCATCAGAAAAAAAAAATACTGTGCTTTAGTGAAATTACCCTACCAGTAATAATTTCCAGTAACCTAAAAAATTATCAGTCACAAGTGAACAAGTCTGACACTACATGTTTAGTAGGGTATCATGTCAGTAACTACATAAATTTACATATATATAATACTATAATCCCATAATTAAACACACAAATAACCATAGCTAGAAAAGTGTACTTTTCAAAATTAGTAGTAATAATATCTAATTGTACTCATCGAATCCTAACACCACCACCAAAAGGAAGTTGCTATTGCTGTCTCCATTTTTCACATAGGGAGGAAACTCCAGTGCAAAGTAGACATAAGTAGGTGTATTTTTTACATACTATTTTTGTCTGATACTGAAATGTGAATCACGTGATATTTCTGCCACTACAGATGTTAATTCCACATTTGATTATAGCAGTCTCAGTGAGAGGAGGGTAGAGATGATTGCAGGAGATGTAAAAGAGCAGAGATGATTATGAAAAATTGTTGAGATCACATAGATAAAAGCTTATCTTAGGATCATGGTTATTAGCTTAAGAATCCTTTGGGTCAAATCTCCTTTTTCATTTTAGATGCTTATGTTAATATTATAAAAGAGTACTATAATTGGTATGCCCATTTTCTGTTATTGGTGGGAAAAGTTACCGAAAGGGAAGGAAGTTTTAATAAAAAACATCTACGTGAAAAAAATGAAAGATTACTCTCTAAGTAGTTTAACTCTTTTTTTCTACATACACAAAAAATGAAATCATACCTGATTCCGGTGTTCTGACAATGGTACTATCAATATAACCTGCTTCCGTTGTAACAGCAGAAACTTCAAAAAGATATGTTGTATAAGGTCTCAAATGTGTCACTACAAAACTTATAGGCTCTTTCCACACAGAGCTTATCTTACTCCTTGCCAACGTGCTCAAAGAATATGTGGTACGTGACGGAGGTGTAATTCTACCAAGGGTTGGAGAAGGGCTGGTGGTACTCCATAAAAAAGATTCATTATTCTCCTAGTGAATAAATAAATAGCATTGGGAAAATAATTGGTATCTCAAGGTGAACACGATAAGTGTAATCATTTCTTTTTCTTTTATATAATAAATATTGTTCTTAAATGTATGTGTATGATTCATTAAGATTTTAACAGATTGTTATCTATTCAAGTTATGGACAAATTTGCTAGATTTTAACTTTACCCATCTATATCTACAGTTTTAGAACAGAATATATTTATTGTATTCTTTGTACCTTAATATTTCTTATGAATAGGATTTCAAAAGGCTTAGAATAAAGGTAAAGCTATAACAAAATTATTAGTAAGAATTTTTAAAATTCATGTTAGGGGTGCCTGGGTGGCTCAGTTGGTTAAGCATCTGACTCTTGATTCCGGCTCAGGTCATGATCTCACGGTCTGTGGGTTTGAGCACCACATCAGGCTCTGCACTGACAGTGCGGAGCCTACTTGGATTGTTTCTTTCCCTCTCTCACTGTCTCCCCCCACACCGCTGCAAAGTAAATAAATAAACATTTTTAAAAAATTAAAAGGAGGTTTTGAGACTTCTATAACTTAAAGTATTCAAAACAAAATAATTTTGTTTATCAATAATACCACAAAAATCACCAAAATTATCTTTGGAAAAGCATGACACGGTATTCCCAGTGAATTCCCATAAATGACTAGAGTAATAACAAATTCTTTGCCAAAGATATGCACAACCAAAACAATCTACTTCCACAAACATAATTTTGCTGCCTTCTGTTCCCCTTCTGTCACATGGAAATATCTTTTTTTCAGCGATATCTTATACTTTGCTCTTTCAGGTCTTTATAAAATATCCTCCACCCAAAATAGCCCCCTCACACAATCTCTCATGTCCTTATTCCAAGGCCAAGCCAAGGTCCATTCACAAATGCGGCTCCTTTTAAGAAGTCTCTCCAGAGATCCCTGTGAGATTTTTATATTTCTTGAATTCTCAAACCCTTCACTTATTCTACCTTGAATACAGCCAATTGTGTATAACATGATACTATAACCTAATACTATAAGTAATCAAGCAGCTAATAAGCACAGTGGCTTAAAATTTTTTTTTCAAATGCTGGAAACTTCAAGTTATAATTTCACCTAGAATTTTTGAGACATAGAAAGTGTTCATAACACTTACATTGCATTCTGGCAATTTCCCAGTCAAAATGTCTTCTACTCTGATGGAGACATCTTTCACTACTATCCCACTTCTGGCATGCTTGACACTAATCTTGAAGCTGGTAATTTTGCCATTTGGTTGCCGAGGTAAATACCAAATCAGGTTTACTGCAGAATAGTTAAAGGCCTCAACTGTGAGATTCACTACTTTTCCTGGAGCTGGGGAAGTGAGAGGGTTTGAAAGAAGGGAAAAAAACACTGTTATAAACCTTAGAATGGCATTCATATAATGTTGGGATGTTACACTTCTCACACTATGTAAAATTAAATATTCTATATTAGAAAAAAACTCTACTTGGCGTAAGACTTTTAGAAATATATTTAATTAATTTTGCCTGGAATTTGAGCCCACAGATTTGTATTTAAGACAAAATAAGCTTTATTTTAGGATTATTTGGCAAGTGGATCCATTGATGAACTATTTCAAGCAAATCTGAAAAATATCCAATCAACAGTTATTTGTGAATATGCAAACAAATTTGAATAATGAATCTCCTCCTGAAATATTTTGGAATTGTGTAGTTTCCTTAGATAATGAAGTGGCAAACTGAAACAATTAGCCAGCCATGTAAACCAAAAAGCACATTTCCAGAATGTATGTAAATATCTAGTGCCTAACATAAAGTGGACACCACCCAACTGGTTGTGCTTATTATGTTTTGAGCTTTATACACCCTCAAAATAAACTTTCATCAGAATTCGTGACCAAATAATTCTTAATAATTATTGATAAACTGCAATAACAGGCTATATGCCATTTTACCTGGTGTGAGACAAACATGAAACCAGAATGAAGTAAAATTATGCACATTAATTTCAAGGCAAGTTATGCAAAACTGACAATGTAAATAATCAAGATCCTTTATAATATAGAACAAACACGACAAATCACTATTAAGAGGAATAAAAACAAAACAGGATGCTCACGATAAAACACTATAAGTGATAACAATGCCTAGTATTAAGATATAGAGTTTAAATGCACATTATAAAGAAGAATGCCAGAATATGAATTGTAAATAAAAGTCATATAAATTATATAAGGAAGTTAGGTCCTAGGAAAGAGAGCTGTTATAAATTATGTTAAACCATAGAAACTAGGAAACTCAAGGTCAGCTCAATTTTAATGGAAAAAAATAAACCAGTTTGGAGGGGTAATTAATCACTAATAATGGATGGAATGATTGATGGAAATTTTTTTCTCCATGGAAAACTCATCAATGGAATTAAAGCTTAGAAAGGACATTGAAAATATAACTCTCTGACACTAAAGATCAAACCACTTGAATTTCTTTTGGATGGATAAAATGTAATAAAGCAAAAGGAAAAGGGTTGTTAAAAATATGAGGCTATAAAATTATGAGTTAAAACTTTTATCATGATTTTTTAAAAAAACTGAATGTATTTGACATATAACTATATAAATTTAAGGTGTGCATTGTGTGAATTTTATATATATCCATATTGTATTATGATTGTTGTTGTAGTCATATTTAACATAACATCTATCATGTTACATAATTATAATATCACACTGTACTATTCATTATATTGTGCATGAGATTTCTATGGCTTACTTATTACTTGAGGCAAGTTTGTATCCTTGAACAACATCAGTCTTATTCCCCTACCCCCTATCCCCTGGTGACCACCGTTTCACTCTTAATGCATCCTAATTACCTTTTAAAATTTCTGATATGTGTAAACTATACACATGGTTATAATTATGTCTGATATGTATATGTATATATATATATATTTATATATGATATGTGTGTGTATATATATATATATGTATATATATAAAAGGCAAATTGCAAACAAGCTACACATTTTTAAATGAACCTCAACAACAGATACAAGGGACTACTCAAGTATAGAGAAAATTGAATTTATAAGGTAACCAAACATTTACTAAATGCATGATTTTAAGATATTTTAAAAGTGATCAAAAGTATTAAACAGATGGGAAATAATTAAATACGGTAAACAACACTTTGTGAAAAAATGGTAATTTGATTAACTTGCTTTAATAATTTTTTTCTCAAATTTTTCTGCTTGTGCTTTCCTTTTGTGACTTCATGATGTCTGAAGAATAATCCTGGCTCTTTTCTGTAGTTGGAAGGTCTTTCTCTATTTTAAATAATCTAGCTTCTACTTCTGGAATTTTAGTACCAAAATCCAATTATTTCTCAATTTTCATAGAGTGAATTTATCCATTTTGATTCAAGTCAAGATTCAATACTGTAGTATCAAAACTTTTTGTTTTATAAATAAATCATTTCATCTTTCAGATAAGTGTTCTCCAACACTTTGAGGATATAGCTAGCCTAATGAGATGCATAA
Organism: Panthera uncia; assembly: GCF_023721935.1. NCBI lineage: Eukaryota > Metazoa > Chordata > Mammalia > Carnivora > Felidae > Panthera > Panthera uncia. The sequence continues at coordinate 100,960,694 of NC_064809.1, read as the reverse complement.
ATTTTCTAGTATGTGTAAGTGTCTACAACTTTCCAAAGCATACACCATACAAAGCTTGCATTTATTGAGCCAGAAAGAAACTTCACAAATCCAATATAGAGACTTCTAAAAATATTACCTGCATTTCTAAGGATCCATCAAGTTGAAAATAGAAGTGCAAGAGGTATTTCTATTATCTTAAAGCCAAAATAAATTCTATGTTTACCAGAAATGATACTGATGGGAAGTTAAGAAGCTGAGTTTTTTCCGCTTGTGGATGGAATATTAACCCAGTAAGGTATAACAAGTTAGCCTGTATAGTCTTCTGAAGAGTATTTTTATTCATGGGGAAGAAATTACTTCTGATTTAACAATAATAAATGCAGTTTATTTATTTCATAGAACTATTCTTTAAAGTTGGGTTATATATAGTATAAATAATAAAAAGGAGTTGGAGAATACTGATATAATGAAATTTAGATTTACATTACATTATTACATCTTTAACATTTAAAAAAAAAAAAGGATAGATAGGAGCAAGAGAAATTATGTAATTATCCAATTTGCCCAAAAACTCACAACAAATGATCAACAGTGAGACTCCCAAGACAAAATTATTTTCATATATCATTCAAAAGTTTTTCATAATTAGAAAGAATATTGTAATACATATTTTAATGAATAGCCATCCAATAAGACTCTAAAAGTAATTGAATGGCCATACTATTGAAAATTTTATGGATTTCAACACTATATTTAGTTTATATCCTTATTTATTTCAAATGACAAAAACTCATAATTAAGCTAATTTGGGAATAAATGATTTAGGAAAATTACCACTTTCTGCCGTTTGGAAAAGAAATGGGTCACTAAACACTCCAATGCCAGCGCTGTTTTCAGCAGCAACCTAAAACAGACCAATAGAATTGTGTTCAAACTTTTTACTCTCTAATTAAACAGAATCCGAAATAATAAAATTTTGACTTGTTGATAAGTTAAACGATAGACACTTTTCCCTTAATTCTTGAAATACTCTTAAAGTAGATAGCACACATGGAACTAATCCGTATTTTCATTTTCCCTAAGGGTATATTTGCAGCATAGTTTGATTCAACACATTTCTCAAATTTCTAATGGAAAAATTAATAGTCAAGTTTTGTAGTTAATTAGTAGTGATAATAACAACAGATACTACTTGTGGGAAACTTCTACGTACCAGGAAATTTCCTAGAAATTTTACACATCTCATTTTATCCACATAATCAAAACATAAGGTATTCCTATCAGCATGTTATAGATGAGGAAACTGATTGAGAGAGGTCATGTAACTTGTGCAAGTCATATAGGAATAAGTGATAGAACCAGAATTCCATTGAAATCATGCTTATTTCTAAAGCTCAACCACTTTTTATTATATTAACATTGACTATTTCTGTAACAAATACGAAACCATATACATGGTATCTGGCTTGAGAATTTACAATATAACCAGTCAAATATATACTCAAGAAAATTTTACAAACAAGTCTAATCAGTGATAGTAAGTATTTTGAATTTAAAAGATGGAAAAATTCTTTTGACTCAGATAGTCTAGTCAAAGAGACTAGAATAGGCACAGAAAATGTCATTACTGAGATCAAAACTCTTATGTTATTCCAAATGCCATAAGTGGAGTCTGAAAACCTTGGTTTATATTGAATTTCACCTGGGGTGCCTGGGTAGCTTAGCTGGTTCAGTGTCTAACTCTTGATTTTAGCTCAGGTCATGATCTCATAGTTCTTGAGATCAAGCCCCGTCTGGGGCTCTGTGCTGACAGCATGAAGCCTGCTTGGGATTCTCCCCTTCTCTCTGTACCCCCTGCCTCTCAAAATAAATCAAGTTAAAAAAAATTTTTTTTAATATATTGAATTCCACCAATTACCAAATGAGTAGCTATAGGCAATTTACTTAGTACTGCTCTAAATCCCATTTTCCTTCTCTTTAAAATGGGGATAACAATATACCTATGTCATAGAATTGTTCCAAGGACTAAATGAAATAACACATATAAAGTACTTAATAGGATTTTCCCAAAATCACATAGATTTGATACCTACATTTGAGTATATCAAATGGACTGCACCAAATACCCTTTGGAATTCTGCAACGGCTAACATTTATTCGAACAGCATAAAGGTCACAACAATGATTTATAAAGTGTGGAAAGAACAGAAGAATAAGGGCTTCCCAGTAGACCTGAAGTAAGAGAATTCAAAGGAATAAAAATTCAAATTCCATAAAAACAGATCTAAGCAGAACTAGGTTAGCTAAATTACCTTTCTGTCTGCAATAGCTTCTTATATCACATTAAAATGTAATCTATACCTATTACCTTCAATAGTGTATTTTAACATATAAGCTAATCTGAATAAATGCTTGTTGATAGAAATTATGTGTACTATGCCATTCTCAGATGCCAGTAGAAAAGGTTTCCTAGTCTTTACCCATGGTTCTGCAATGAAATAGCCAAGTCATGAGTCTTTGACCTTGACCTCTGCATCAGTAAGTTTCCTTTTAACTATTCTCATATAGAGGATCCCTACTATTGGGATGCTTTCCAATTCTTACTGTGTGCTTTGATTCCAATAGGCATGCTTCCAATAAGGAAACCACCGCCCCCAGGCAAATTCTCTTTCCCATCATTTCTTACCATCCAGAAAGCCATCTCAGTTATGTCTTTTCACATATTTATACAGCTTTTATAGATTTTTTCTCTACATCCCATTATCTTCAAAGCTCAAAGAACATATTGATGTTATGTTGAAAATAGGATCAAAAAGGTATCTGTATCCTTTCCTATACTATGGAAATATGACAAATGTATCTTAATTGTAAGTATTTTCATATGGCCTAATTTAGGATTGCTTTTTATAATTTCTCCTTTACTTAATTTCTTCATTTAATTTTTTAAAAATGTTTATTTATTTTTGAGAGAGAGAGAGACAGACAGAGCAGGGAAGGGGCAGAGAGAGGAGACACAGAATCTGAAGCAGGCTCCAGGCTCGGAGCTGTCAGCACAGAGTCCGACATGGGGCTCAAACTCACAAACCGTTAGATCATGACCTGAGCCAAAGTCAAATGCTCAACCAACTGAGCCCCCTAGGTGCACCTTCTTTACTTAATTTCTAAATAACATGTTGTTTAATTCTGCATATTAAACATTGTAAAGAACTAAAAGTTTTTCTAAAGACACAGTAAATTTTCAGGAAATATTTATTGAATGGAACAGAATTGAATTCACTGTTGTCTGAGAAACTGGCTCAATAGAAACTTTCAAATTTGCTAAGAGAAACGTAAATCCGACAAAATGAAGAGAAAAATAACAAACCTAACTTTACATTTAATGAAAAAATAGACTATTTTTCCTATAAAGCCTGTTATTCAATTTAAACTTGATTTATTCATTTAGAAAGTCACTAAGCTAAATGGTTTTAAAATAAATAAATAATATAAATACACCTGAAAATGAAAAGAGATTACAACATTTGTTCAGTTAAGAGCCCAGATGGGCACTGAGGTCATGACTCAAATGTTCATTCTTCAGTCACTTGGCTGTGTTCAGCTGCAAAGTCTTGACCAGGTGGGACAAAGTTCCTTCACTTTTAAAATGAATGAAATATTTTTTAATTTTTTTAAACAAATTAATATTTATTTATACTTGAGAGAGAGAGAGAAAGAAAGAGGGGGGAGGGCAGAGAGAGATGGAGACAGAATCCAAAGCAGGCATCAGGCTCTGAACTGTCAGCACAGAATCCAATGTGGGGCTCAAACCCACGAGCAATGAGATCGTGACCTGAGCTGAAGTCAGAGGCTTAACCAACTGAGCCACCCAAGAGCCCCCAAATGAATGAAATATTTTAATAGTAAATAATTATTAAAAAAAATATTACCTTGATTTCATACGTTGTTCCAGGATTAAGATTAGTAAGAAGAACTTCTAGACTGTCCGGCTTCGTTCTAACTTGTGTATATTCTGTTTGCATCCATGGACAAACTTCCTTATATTTCACAATGTAAGATATGATTCTTCCATTTGGGTTAGGTGGTGTATTCCAAGACAGAAGAATCCCAGCAGATCCAACTCTTTCTCCTGCTAGGAAGACTGGAGGCCCTGGTTCTATTAAAACATATATATATGTTGTTAAAAAGACAAACAACTATTGTATTTTCATAATCATAAGGAAGAAAGTATTTACAGATGTGGACTTTTGAAGTTCCCAAAGACTAATGGCCTCTCAAATGTGAGTTTGACCTCCCTAGAGCTTTGCTACCAAAAGAAAAAAAAAAAAGGTTAAATGCGTTGGGGGATACCCAAAACATTCTTTTGTAAGAATGTAAAAAATGGAATGCTACTACATACTACAGGCCAAATACACTTTTGATGCCAGATCATTTTAAAAAGAAACTTATCTGTGCAAAGCTTACACACAAAACTAAGAAAACAGGAATGCAGTCTTACAAACTGAATAATTCTTCTGAGCAAGTGTAGTGAGTTTATTTTCATGGCTCTGCATCATTTAAATATTACTATTAACAGTCTCTGTGATCCATTTCACAAACAAGTATAATTATCATTATCATTACTCTCTGAAAGTCAAGAAAGCTAAAGAACTGGTAGAACACAGGTCTTAAACGGATCACCTTCTTAAGTTTCCATTTTGCGTTAATTACTAACCTGTTGTCATGCATATAATGCACATATTGCTAATGTAAGTATTTCCATCCAATAGATTTATACTAGCTGCAAATATTTCATAAAAACACTTCATAAAAAAAGAAAATACATACTCACTTGTTACATTCGTTGTCACTGTTCTACTAACAGGAGAGCTGTATGTTGTAGCAGAAATTGAAGAGATGGTCACATCGTACCTAGTGCCAGGAACAGCGTTGGAAACATCAACCTAGAACACCAAAAACAAATAACTGCCTTAAAACTCTTTCTGGAAAACAAGAAAGCTAAAACAATAAATCTATCGCAACAACAACAAAAATAAACATCTCACTCTATAACTCTGCTGTGTTTAAAACATTCCAAATTCCATATTATTGTAAAATATAAATCTGTTCTACCACATAACTATTTACCAATAACATATAATAAAAACTTACAAAACATACTGTGTTATCAAGAACTAAATCAGTATTTCAATCTATCTAGTTTGTTGTCACAAGAAACAACTATTTAAGAATCTTAAGAAATCTACAGTCCATTGCTTAACCCTGGTTTTTAGAAGTATATTAAAATACCTGTGTCTCTGAAGTTCCAATAAAAAGTAAAAGAAAAATGATTATAAAATCCATCATTATTACATTTTTCAGGCAGTGGAATCACATTGATGGCTCTAGAGAGAAATGTTGCCTGCATTAATGATTTAAAGACAGATCCTCCTGGCAAGTACACAATTAATGAGCCTGGATTACTCAATAGCTCTGCCCTTTCTTTGTTAAACTATTCATGAACCCTTGGATGCCTGGCTGTAGGTTCAGGGTAAGACTGAAGAAAAAAACGCATAGACGTTGCTAAGGTAACAATCCACCAATGCTGAAACTTAAACTCATCAATTCAGCATCAGTGTTTTTGTCTTCATTTTGTGCTTTTAAAAACTCTCAAAGGAGTAAGTTTTCATGGTGTATGAGTTTCATAAAGAACTTTCCTATTAGGACCAAATATAAATACAAGTTGGCTCAGCAAGTACGATAATGAAACCTATACCTGATACTCTCCACCTCCAAGATCTTTGATAGTAACAAAGCCACTGTCAGGAACAAGATCCACATGAAACCCTTCCACACGGCCAGAGGGCAGGCTCCAGTACAGAGAAAAGGAATGTGCAGAAATATTGAAGGCTTTAAGTTTCTCAGGTCTTTCTGGTTCTGATATTAAAAAATAGAGGTTTGAAATAGCATTATTCTCTTAAATATTCAAAGATAAAATGAAAATCAATAGCCTGTAAGATTTCAACACAACCACACTGTCAGAAAGCACTGAGTCCTTTAAATTATCTCTAGTCACACGTAGGTGTTAGGCATCTAAATCTTTAATAGTAACTAGTTTCTAAGTATAATTATCAGAAATAATATATCAATTTATGTATGTTTCTAGGATATATCTTACCTATTAAAATCTGTTAGTTGTCCAAATTGTTTGTTAAACTTATGCTTTAATTGAAAACTTGAATCATTTAAAGAAACTTATTTAAATCCAAATTATTGATTCAATTACCTGGATGTTTTAACAAGCAGAAGATAATTGGGAAAAAATGTAGCTAAAATCTGCCAATGTTTTTAAAGAGTGAGCATTTCTGATGAATATTTAGCTACGTGTTTCCTTAAAAGAAAAGCTGTTTTCTTATAGGAAGTAAACAATAAGTATTAACTGTCCTAGCCACTTCAACCATATTTTTCTACCTTTGCTTCCACTGTTTCCGGAGTTATATTTATGCTGCCTGTACCTCCTTGAAGGGAGTTTTCTGCATAAAGTTCTTCTGATTGGTTGCCAATGAGTCAGATACTCACTCTGCCTTATCTTTAGTGCAGATTCCCAACAAACAATATAGGGGGAGGAAAAGAGATTATGAAGCCAAGCATGTGAAAAACATACCTGATACAGTCCCAATCTAATACCATTTCCAAAAGAAAGGAGTCTGAAATTAATCACTGAACTCCACTTAACCATTTTAAAGCTCACCTATCAGAGATACTTTAAAATGGATATAAAAAAATGAAACATACATTTCATAACAAAACTGATAGGGCACATTGCATAATATAGTAACCTTAAGAGGTCAATTTCTCACATTTGGGCAGGTGAGAGAGATACTTTTAGAAAAGTCTTTTTTTTTTCTTTTCTTTATCTTCTTTGAAAAGTTGCTTTAATGCTTATAATTCTTCCGTAGTAACTGATCCTGGTATTGGTCAATTAATTTCTACTATGACATTTTTAAAGATACAACAAACATTCTTTTGCCATCATCACCAAACCGTCCATGTAGGCAGAACTTTAGTTTTATAATAACTCTTTAGAAATATTGTAAACCCAAGGTAAAAGATCCGAGGAATACCCAGTTTGTGTGAGTAGAATTCCTTTGTTGTGCATAGCTGTTAGCATTTTTCCTGGATCTTTCTGCACACAGATCTATGCCCTCTGTATTCCCAAGCTTGAGAGAAAAGAGCTTGGTTCTTCTCACATTAAAACAGACAAAAGTCTAACATGCAAAAGTCCAACTAATTACTACTCACACTACTGATTTTATGTAAGGGCTAATATTATTTCCTCAAGGATCCTGGAAAGTAACTAATACCCATGAAATTTGGCAAGAAAGAAGAAAAAAGACCTGGGATGAAATTTTGGAAGAAAAAAAAAAAAAAAGACAAGACAGGAGAAGCGAAGTTCTGCCTACCCAGATGGTGGTGAGATAGGATGCAGTTTCCTAGACTGTGGTTTAAGATTACACACTGAAGGACTCTTGCCTAAGCTTGTCTCATCAAGACAAGGAAGAATGTATTTGTCTGGTAATCTGCCAATCTGATCAAGAGGGAAGGCCTGCAAGCTTCAGGACAGTTTGGTAAAGACTTTTCAACATAGAGTGGATAGAAGCCCTGGAAATGGACAGAACTTAGTGTAACTGACAAAAGCAGCCTGAATTTCTGGTATCAGGTAAGAAAGAGGAAGTCTAATGATCATACAGACCATAATAAAGATGTTAGTTTTTTTTCCCCCTAAAGGCAATGGAAAACTGGAGAATTTTAAGAGGAAAAAATGTGACTTTTTAAAAAAATTATTATTTTAAAAGATTACTTTGAAATGGTATGTGAATGGCATAATATCTGGAGAGAAGCCAAAATGGTAATGGGAGGTCAATTAGGATAGTGTGGTAATATGGACAGAAAGAAGGGAGCCTTGCCCTCAGAAAAAGGTAATGGAGATGGCCCAATGCTTAAGCCATTGTAGAAGAGTGCAGATTCTTCGATATGAGCTGGAAAATTCAATTAACTGAAAGTAAACACCATAATAAATATATAATTTATACCTCATGGAATATAATCTCTCAAAAGGTGGGAAAATATGAAGCAAAAATATTACTCTCAGCCTAATTGTTTGCTACTAACCGATAAAAATCAAACTGTGAGATGGATGTGATTGGAGAATATCACATTGTGTCAATTTAATTAGGGATAGCAAATAATTCTAGGCTTAGTTACATATTTTTTTAGACCAGAATTTCCCAAGTTAATCCTCAGAATCCTAAATCCTTAGAGTTTAATACATGTTCTGTGATTAAACCACTTTGCCAATCACTTCTTTTCTAAGTTAAATAGCTTTCATTATTGCGGGATACCTCAGAGACTTAAATATGCTTAACTATCTTGTGATTCCATAAAGCCGCATTGTCCAAAAAAATTAAAAATGTAAAAGAAATATGTAAAATTAATTCAATAATACATTTTATTTAACCCAATATATCAAACACATCATTTCACATATAGTCAATATAAAATTATTAATGAGCTAGTTCCCTGTTTTGCATACTAAGTCCTTGAAATCCTATGTCTTTCACACTTATAGCACTTAAGGGGAATTTGGACTAGCCAGACCTTAAAGCTCAACAGTCATATATTGCTAATCCCTACATATTGGACAGTATAGCTTTAAAGAATCTCTCAACTTTTCCTCTTGACATTTTAGTAAATTTACTGAAAGTGTATTTTGAGAATTTGAGAGAAAACAGAAATATAATCTCATGATTGGTGTCTATAAAGAAAAAGCCCAAAAGACCTAGAAAGACTTCAAAAAGAAAATGCTGACATAACCTATGATACATTAACCTTTAAGAAAGAAAGTAAGAAGAGATTCAAAATGGAAGAGAAAGTTACGTAGGGAACTCAGTAGATTCTGACTCAAAAGAGCATACATACACAAAGTGAGACCAAAGTGTTATATACCTTGGAAAATCCATAGGAGTTGCACATACTTATCCAAACGGTGCCAAGAAAATCAAAAGCCAGCTACTTTAAAATGAAATAGGAAGATTACCCAAGGGATACAGGCGTGCTGATGCATAGGGGCACTTGTACCCCAATGTTTATAGCAGCACTCTCAACAATAGCCATATTATGGAAAGAGTCTAAATGTCCACCAACTGATGAATGGATAAAGAAATTGTGGTTTATATACACAATGGAGTACTATGTGGCAATGAGAAAGAATGAAATATGACCTTTTGTAGCAATGTGGATGGAACTGAAGAGTGTTATGCTAGGTGAAATAAGTCATATAGAGAAAGACAGATACCATATGTTTTCACTCTTAGGTGTATCCTGAGAAACTTAACAGAAGACCATGGGGGGAGCGGAAGGGGAAAAAAAAAGTTAGGGAGGGAGGCAAACCATAAGAGACTCTTAAAAACTGAGAATAAACTGAGGGTTGATGGGGGATGGGAGGGAAGGGAAAGTGGGTGATGGGCATTGAGGAGGGCACCTGTTGGGATGAGCACTGGGTGTTGTATGGAAACCAATTTGACAATAAATTTCATATGAAAAAAAAATAATAAAAAGTTTCATTACCATTATTATTGACTTTTATTTATACTTCACTGTTTATACCAACACTGTTTGCAATAAGCTTTGCAGGTCACATTTAAATCCTTCTGTGACTAGATCTTAGGCTGGGCAGAATGTATACTATGACTGAGGACATACTCATGTATAAGACATGCAAAATTATAACTAACTCTTACCGAGTTTATGATACACTCTGCACTGTGATAAGCACCTTCACACACTGTTCTATGTAACAGTCATAATTTATAAGCAAACACTATTATTATTGCCATTTAAAAATGAGAAAACTAAGAAACAAAGAATTTAGGTGATTTCACCAAGGTCTCAAAGATAACAGGTGAACGGCAGAGCCAGGATTTAGACCTAGAAGCAACAGCTTCAAAACTCAAGGTTCAATGATAAGTACACTGCTCTAACTTATACAAAGTGGCTTACAAATAAGAGCAGATCAAGAAATCCTAAACAAATCTATCAAAATCTTATAGAGGATTCAAGCAATAGGGTGATCCATAGTTTTATTTTTAAGTCTAATACAATTATCTGAAATGGCCCCCAGGTTAAAGGGACTCCAACTAAGTATGCCCTGTGTCAAGGCAACACATATTTACCAAGTGCCTATAGCTTCCTCTTATTTCAGAAATGGGCTAGGTAAAAACTATTAATAAAATAAACATCCTCTAAACTGAGAATAAACTGAGGGTTGATAGGGGGTGGGAGGGAGGGGAAAGTGGGTGATGGGCATTGAGGAGGGTACCTGTTGGGATGAGCACTGGGTGTCGTATGGAAACCAATTTGACAATAAATTTCATATAAAAAAATAAATAAACATCCTCTAATAAGTCAGCACCACATTAGGTGCCACAGGAGTCTAAAAAATAATCATATTTCAATACAGGCACTGGTAACAGGCCCTGGAACTGGATTACTGGGTTTAAATCCTTGCTCTGTCACCTAAATAAGACTTCAGGCAAAATCCTTAACCCCTCTGTACCTCACTGGCCTTGTCAATTTGGGGATAATAATACTGCTACTCCACACATTGTTGTGAGAATAAAATAAGTTAATACATGTAACGTGCTTGGAAGAGTGGCCTGAACATAGTAAAAGCTTGGCAAATGTAAGCTGTGATTAGTAGTAATTGTTATTACTGCTATCTTTCTATGTAAACCCTGGTCATCTCTTAGTAAAACCATCGTGTTCTCTTTTTTCATTCCTTAGTTTTAGCACTCTTAATGTCAACAGCGCTTTGCACAAAATGGGGCCCCCCAGCATTGTTCCATTATCACCACTCTCTTTATAAAAAGTAGGGTAGCAGAATCTTTTGTGCCTCAGAGATCCCCATCAGGAAACCCAGATTACCACCCTTCTCTATCTCCTCGTATCAACCTACCTCCCAAATCACTGCTATCCTCTCACAGTGACTTCCATTGCCCACCTCTCAAAACCATCTCCTAAACCACACTGTACAACCAGAAAAACAGATTCCTACTATTTCATAAAGTGCTCTCTTCTTTAGTTAAAATGACTGCTGATAGTCTATATCTTTCATGAAACTTCCCTGATACTGACATGACTTTGGTCACTACTTTTTCCTCAGAGCAAATTCTAGGTAAGCAAGCTCTGTCACACTCACTGCACAATCTCCTTTACCTTTCCATCAGGAAAATATTTTCTCAATCTTTGCTCAGTGGTCTATTTGATCTTTCCATCCAACCACATATGTTGGTGCTTACCATAGACCACTTGTGATTTTGCCAACTTCTGGCAATTTCTGGACTTCTGGGGATTTCTGGAAATGAAATTTGATCATCATGACTAAAAAGATCCTAGTAGTATATAGTGGGTAGATGTCAGGGATGCCGCTAAACACCCTACAATGCGTGGGACAGATAAACACCCTACAATGCGTGGGACAGATAAACACCCTACAATGCACAGGACAGATTCCTACAAGAGAGAATTGCCCAGCCCAAAATGTCACTAGTGCCAAGTTTTAGAAACTCTGCTACAGACTAAAACGTCTTGAGTGGGTCCAGTTTTAATGTGTTTGATTATATACTTTGCCTATCATGACACCCTGAAGAAAAAGACATTGAATACATGATCTAACATACGTGCTTTTTAAGAAATAGTAAAGATGTATAGCATCCATATATAAACAATATTTAAAATGTACAAAGTATAATTCAGTGTATAAGAGCCACAAGGAATCTCAGAGATCATCTACTACAAATTACACTGACACATAAAGCCCAAAGATATTAGGTAACTTGACCGATATTAGTTAAGTGTCAAATTCAGGAGTAAAGCTGGTGTATGAATTCCAAACTCACTGCTTGTTTTGTATTGTCACATACATATCACACTTAGGAAAATAATAATGTATATAGTCTGTAAGAATAATGATGCTCCAAGGTGCCCACATGCTAAACCCTGTAACCTGTTAATATGTTATGTTACATGGCAAAAAGGACTTTACATAGAAATAAGATTATGAACATAGAATCAACCTAGATTATCCAGGTAGGATAAACACACAAGCCCTTATAAGTGAAAGAGAGAATAGTCACATGTGACAGGAAAAAAATAAGAGTTGAAGAATGAGTGCAATTCAACCTTCCTTTTTGGCTTTGAAGATGAGGAAGAGGATCACAAGCCAAGGAATGAAGCATCCTCTAGAGCTGGGATCAATTCTCAGCTGACAGCCAGCAAGGAAATGACTACCTCAGTCCTACAACCACAAGGAATTGAATTCTGCAAACAACCTAAATGAGCAAAGAATTGAGTTTTCCCCCTAGAACATGTAAAAAGGAACACAGCCCTCTGAATACCTTGGATTCTAGACTGTAAGATCCGTGTTGGGCGTATTACCTACAGAATTACAACACAATTGATTTTTTGTTGTTTAAGCCACTGAACTTAGGGCAATGCATCACAACAGCGATTAGAAGCAAATACTATGTGTAACAGCCACATAACAAATGTCCATAGACTGAGTTATCATCATATGTCTGCTTTGGATCATGCTGAATCCACAGCCTTAAAGACTACTTAAGAGTAATCTTCTGAGTTATTGCTGTGATGACGTTCTCTTTTCAAAAATTTAAAGTATTGATAGGTTTCACAGCTTTGTTTGCATTTTAAAATGATGCCTTAAATTATTCAGAATAGGATTTTTTTTTCTCATATAAGAAAAATCAAAACCTTACAATACTGAATTTCTTATAGTTCCTCAAATACACCATTATTTATATACACCTCTGTGATTTTGCAGAGGCCACTCCCTCTCTCTGTGAGTCCTCTTTTTCTTACACCTCACATGCTGTCAAGTCTGATTAAGAAACTCCTTATCCTTTACAGTCATTACCAGGCTCAAAGAACCTTCTCCATCCATGCCATGGAGCTCATCATTCGCTTTTCTGTGCAACCAGAATAAGTTTGAACTTATTTCCATTGCTTCACTTATTAATTTAGCTTATACTATATGTGCTTCTATACTTCCATTCCTTCTACTCTCTGTACATCCTAAGACTATGCTTTTTTATGTGCATAGCCCAAAGTAGGACACAAAAGACAATGAACAAGTTTTTAAGAGAATGGATAATCCTCAAATCATCCACCTAATTTCACTAACTGGACCTCTATTTTATGTGACTCTAGTGTAATATTAGCTACATTTCATGAGGACTAGCTATACACCAGATACAGTTTTATCCAATTTGCATTTTATATATGTCAAAAATCCAAAGAATATTCCAATAAATTGAATTTTTTACCCTTATTTTATAAACTTTAAATTTTCAAACATCAAAAAAATGCATTGAAGTTTTATCTTGAACAGTGTAATATGCAACACAAATGTGAATTTTTTTAATATCAAAAAGAATTTGTATACCTGCAACAACTCTGATAAATGTGCCAGATCCTTCAACATTGTCTCTCACTCTATGTACCGTGATGTTATATATTCCACCAGGAGACAGATCTGTAACTGTGTGCTGTGTAATAACTCCCCAAATAAGATATTCTTCTGCAAATGTTCTGTTTGATATATAAATCTTGTAATGAGTGAAGTTGGTCTCTGTTGGATTCCACATTAAATGTGCAGAAGTAGTATTCACGGCTTTTAATGTTAAGCCACATATCCTAGATGGTTCTATTGAAAAGGTAAATTGTATGTAAATTAAAATTGCACATATATATGTAAAAAAGCAAACATGAATAATATAATTTAATCATCTATGTGATAATCCTTAAATTTATTCATGTATAACACCCTCCACGTTCAGCTCTGCAAACAGAGAAATAGGACATTATATATATGAGTTTTAACTTAAGTGGCACATTAATATCCTCTTTAGTTCCCAAATGTCTTTCCTTAATCGACCATAAATCACTCCAACAGTCATTCCTATAGAATTGTGGGTACCTCCTGAGGAATTTCTCTCTCCTTCCCTCTCTGCCCCTCCCCTGCTCCTACATGCTTGTAACAAGAAGTATCCTTCTACAATATAATCACGGGTTTGTTAGCAGTTAACTAGATGCAGTTAGCTAGATGTTGAATAAAAATGAAATAGAACACATAAGTTAGCGAGTGAATGAGGGCCAGAAGCAAAGACACTTTCAAATGTGGTTCTTCTGGTTACACCAAAGTTTTTAGCATTCCTATATTACTGCATTTTTAACACATTCTTTGATGGAAGTAATGTTTCTTGCACTACCATTTGGTCTCCACTGAGAGGGGATCCTGCAGACCTCACAAACTTTCATAAGAATTATTGGTAAGATACTATTACTCCATTCCACCCAAAACATTATGAAACTGATTTATAGTAAATTTACAAACATCAGGGAACAGAAGAAAAAAGTTTTCTGCTTATCAAACCACTTCCTCAGTAGAAAATGAATTGTGTTTATATGATTATGTCATACTATAGTATACGTGTGTGTATATATATATGCATATATGTGTGTATATATGTGCATGTGTGTATATATGTGCATATATATGTACACATATACATAAATGTATATTCATATATGTGACATACAATACATACACACACTTATATATATGTATATATGTTGGCTTCAGATTATTAAAAAAAACACCTCTAGGTAGTTCCCAATACATTTAGGCATACAAAGATTTTTTTTTTAGTTCATGTATTTTTTTTTTCTTTTTTTTCAACGTTTTTTATTTATTTTTGGGACAGAGAGAGACAGAGCATGAACGGGGGAGGGGCAGAGAGAGAGGGAGACACAGAATCGGAAACAGGCCCCAGGCTCCGAGCCATCAGCCCAGAGCCTGACGCGGGGCTCGAACTCACGGACCGCGAGATCGTGACCTGGCTGAAGTCGGACGCTTAACCGACTGCGCCACCCAGGCGCCCCAGTTCATGTATTTTTTGAGAATTCTCTTAATCATATTTTTATAGATATAATTATTATTATCAGGCTTAATGGGTTTTTTAAGTTTAGGCTCGATCCCTGAACTGTGAGACCATGGCCTGAGCTGAAATCAAGAGTCAGATGCTTAACTGACTGAGTCACCTAACTGAGTCACCAAGGCACCCACAGGCTTTGTTTTAAAAGAGCTTTATCATGCCATTTGTAGCAATGTGGATGGAACTGGAAGGTATTATGCTGAGTGAAATGTCAGTCAGAGAAGGACAGATACCATGTTTTCATTCATAGGTGGATCTTGAGAAACTTAACAGAAGACCATGGAGGAAGGGAAGGGGAAAAAATTGTTACAGAGAGGGAGGGAGGCAAACCATGAGACTCTTAAATACAGAGAACAAACTGAGGGTGAATGGGGGGCTGGGGTAGAGAAGAAAATGGGTGATGGCCATTGAGGAGGGCACTTGTGGGATGAGCACTGGATGTTGTATGTAAGCAATGAACCACAGGAATCTACCCCAAACCCAAGAGCACACCTTACACACTATATGTGAGCCAATTTGACAATAAATTATATTTTTAAAAAGGCTTTAAAAATAAATAAAAAATAAAATAAAATAGCTTTATTATGTTAAGCTAAAATAAGTTCTCATAAAACAATAAAGAATTTATGATATAATCTTACTTGTAGCCACTTTCTCCATTACAGATACACTGTAATCTCTGCCTTTAACTGTCTTTACCTCGAACATGTAGTCCACACCTGGAGTCAAATTCTTTACTTTGGCTTTGTTGCCATAAACAATTATTTTAAATATCTTTTCCTTTCTAGAAGTCATACAATAGGATATCTGGACAAAGAGAGAGAAAAATTTAATTGCTTAAAAAGAATTGTCTAGAAAGAATTTACTTAGCACCAACTCTGTACCAGTCTAATTCACATACATTCATTAATACAGCAAGGAAGGGTTGTGATTCTCCCTCTCTTCACTAAGGAGTAATTTGGGACTAGCTGATGATGAATAACTTAGGGAAGTTGACTCACATAGTAGTATGCATAGTGGATAGACTCGGAAGTTTCTCTACTAAAATGCCAATAGTCTCAAACTATTTTTAAATTTCATTTCATTTAAATGAAATTTAAAATATTTCATTTTAAATTTAATTATTTTCAATATTTTTCAATAATTTTAATTTTTTCAATTGAAAATTTTTCAATGTTTTCAATAATTTTCAATTATTTTTAATTTTCAATTTAAATATATATATACACACACACACATCCATATGTACACATATGTATATAAATTAAATATTTAAAATACATATTTTTGACATGTGTGTATATATATATGCATATATTCTGCTTATATGTGGATATGTGTATAATAGATGTACTGCATAATGAATTGGACTTTTCGTATTGGTCACCTGAAAACAAAAAAAAAATCATGTAAAATTACATATACACTCCCCCAACTCCACGTAAGCAGAAGACTGGAAGAGGAGAAAGCAGGAATCATTGGAGTCCTAAGTTTCTGGCCTAGTGGAGAATACCCATGGCTTTTCCCTGACTGCCCAAGGTATGGTGGGTAATAGGGTGCTTCTGCCCACATTCCACACTGCAGATAAATGAGAGACCAACATGTATCACTACCATAAATTGAGGGTGCCTACTAGAAAGAACAATACCCCTTGGACGGACATGTACTTAGACAGCAGACTTCCTGCTCATGTACCTGATAAGAGAAAAAGGAAGTTAGAAAGAAAGAACATCGCCAAAAAAAAAAAAAAAAAAAAA